>NC_034596.1:13963656-14009893 GCF_900095145.1 Mus pahari
AAGGTACAACCTTGGCTCACAGCCTCTGTGCTCTCAGAAAACACCAGTACAGGGGGGAAAGAGTTTTTACAGGGATGGAATTACTTATTTCCTATATTTTCTTGGATGTAGTTATCCTCCTTGGGTTGGAGTTTTCCTTCTAGTATTTTCTATAGTGCTGGATTTGTGGATAGATGTTGTTGAAATTTGGATTTGTCTTGACATATCTTCTTTGCTCCATCTATGGTGATTGAGAGTTTTGCTGGGTATAGTAGTCTAGGATAGCACTTGAGGCCTTTTAGAGGTTGCAAGATATCTGACTCTTCTGTTGAGAAGTTGGGTGTAATCCTGATAGGTTGACCTTTGTATGTTACCTGCCCTTTCCCCCTTACTGCTTTTAATATTCTTTCTTTTTTTCTATAGATTCTGTTTTGATTATTATGCACCAGGAGGATTTTCTTTTCTGATCCAGTCTAATGGTGTTCTATAAGCTTCTTTTATGTTTATAGGCATCTCTTCCTGTAGGTTTTCTCTATGATTTTGTTGAGAATATTTTCTGGTCCTTGAAGCTCAGACTCTCCACCTTTTTCTAATCCTTTTATTCTTAGGTTAGGTCTTCTCATGGTATCCCAGATTTCCTGGATGCTTTGTGTCAGGAATTTTTTTAGATTTACCATTTTCTTTGACTGATGCATCAGTTTCTTCTGTTATATCTTCTATGTCTTAGAATCTCTCTTTCATGCCTGTATTCTGTTAGTGATGCTTGTATCAGTTATTCCTATTCTCTTCCTATCTCTGGGATTTCCTCAGTTTATGTTTTCTTTATTGCTTCTATTGCTACTCTCAGGTCTTGTACAATGACTTTTTAGGGTCACTTATGTATACCAGCATATCATTGGCTACTGGTTTGCTGTAGATTGCTTTTATTATGTTTAGGTAGGGGCCTTGAATTCCTGATCTTTCCAAGACTTTTATCATGAAGGGGTGTTGGATTTTGTCAAATGCTTTCTCAGCATCTAATGAGGTTTTACTGCTGTTATTTCTGTTTTAAATACAGTATATTTTGATTTAATATAATTATGTTTTGGGGTATGTGTATATGTTCATACATGTGTGTTTATTTGTGTATTTGTAAGAACAAGCCAGAGGTCCTACTCAGTCACTGTCTACCTCATTTATTGAGACAAAGGCTCTCACTGAATCTGCAACTCACTTATTTGACTATATTGTAAGCCCCAGAGAATCCCAGCTTCACCCCACAACTCCAGAGTTACACATGCATGCTGTTGAGCAGTACCCACAAAAAGGTTCTCATGGTTGCCTGGTAAGGACATTGCCAGCTAAGCCATCTCCACAGCCTGCCAGATATGATTTCTTAAATGGAACCCACAGCTGCTTGAGAATTCCAATTTTAGTCTTTTGTTTTTCTCTTATACATTAAACATTTTCCAGCTGTCTCCAGAGACTTGCTAAAGCGACAGCTCACCTGGTCAGGCTCTGAAAATGAGTGCTGTGGTTGCTCTGAGCCTTGTAGCCCCTTATAGCCCCAGGAGTCTGTAAAATTAGAAACCCCGTGGGCCCTAGCTTCTCTGCAATAGGCTCTCAATTATTGTATTAAGCTGAAGCAAGGAGGCTTATCTTTCTGCTGCGTTTATGTAATTACCCCCCCCTTTCCTGTATTTCCTTTTCCCTGGCTGCAGGAGAGTTTACCATCTATCATTGTACAATTTACTTAAGGTAACTTTGATGGGGAATGTTTCTACTTCTGCATAGTGAAGAAAAGCTTATCCTACCATTGATTTAAATATTTCCAGCCATCTGAGTTGTCCATCCTGACATATCTTTCATCTGATAGCTCACGAGGCACCTCAATGAAGACAGCTTTCTTGACATCCAGATTGGACTCCTCTCCCCAAGACATTTGCTTAGGATCTGACAGCAGCTTTCACAGAGGTTTGAATTAAGTTAATTTGCAGTTTCCTATGAATCTGCCAGCCCCTCACTGAGTTATACATTGCTGAGCAAAGGGTGGTATCTATCCCATGCAACTTTCCTACGGACTGTGTGCGTGTCTGAGTGGCATTGTGAACACTGAAGCCAGCTTGGCGTTGGCTTCCACACAGACAGCTTCTTCATTCCAGATGAGGATCAGCGAATCCTACTTTCTGTTCATAGATCTGTTTGATAAGCCTAGGATCAACAGCCACATTCAGGTGCCATTTCCAGATGACATGAAGAATGTCGAAAGCAGAGACCCCCATTGAGACAAGATATCTGGTGGTCACTGCGTGGGCCTCTGGTAACCTAATTAGACTTGGTAATATAACCCCACACCTGGATTTCCACCCCCACACTGTCCCAGCAAGGGCAGGAGGGACCTCTCCAGTCTACATAACTCAACACTTACCTTTGAGGCTAGGCTGCTTGGGATAAATCCCAAACCACAGTTTATGTGCACCATCACCATTGGCTCACTCTTCAGAAGATTTTTTTCGCCATATGTTGATGTCAACATGAAGCTATTTCATCAGAATCCTTAGAACAACGGTTTCTCCTTTAATGATGCTCATTCTCTTTTAGTGTAAATTTTCATCCTAAACAAGCTTCATGAAACAGTTTGGAATTATTTACAGTTCCCTAAATAAGATTTTACTTCTTTCCATTTGGTGTGAATTTGCTTCTGCTTGATCATATAACTTCAGATCTATGGGGAACAGGTCCCTGCAAATATCTAGTCAAGAAGGGCCTCATACCCTCTATCCTAAAGATATCTCCACTTCAAAGCACTCCAGGTCCTCCTAAATATGCCCACATTCTCCCACGCCCCATGGGCTATCACCTCTGAACTTTCAGATAATATGAAGTCATTCTCTGACCCAAGTCTGTGGGTTCAACTTTACTCCCTGGATTTCTGTGTCACATCTCTCCTCTGATTTCTCTTCCACAGAGCTCAACTAGATGGCCTAACTGAGGAATTCCAGTCCCCACGGCTTTTACAAGAGCCATTCTGGAAACTTGAAAAGAATCCTCACGTGTCTTATCTCCTCAGTCTCTAGCTGTACCAATAAACAACGAAAACATGCTCCATAATTTCTAGAACACAACAAACACTTTTCCATTGCTTTTTAAAACTCTCCAGATTTCTTTTCTCTGTTTTTATAGGCATGCATGCCAACAATTTGATAATATCTATCAAAGTAAATTGAGTTTCCCAATCCAAAATATAGAGGGCATTTATTACATTTTTGCATTTTTCTTAATTTCTCGAGTAAAACTACTCATCTCTCATTACTTCGAATATTAGATAATTCATATTTGTGGTAGCTAGTTTTAGGTCAACTTGATACAAACTAAAGTCATCTGAAAGGAGGGAGCCTCAACTGAGAAAATGCCTCCATAAGTTCCAGCTATATGTAAGCCTGTAGGGCATTTTCATAAGTAGTGATTGATGGGGAAGGGCCCGCTCATGGTGGGTGGTATCATCTCTGGGCTGGTGGTCCTAGATTCTATAAGAAAACAGACTGGCAGTACAGTGGTGCACATGCCTTTAATCTGAGCACTTGGGAGGCAGAGGCAGGCAGATCCCTGTGATTTCAAGGGCAGTCTGGTCTACAGAGTGAATTCTGAGACAGCAAGGCTAAATAGATAAACACTGTCTTGAAACAACAAACAAACAAACAAAGAGCAAGGAGAGCAAGTCATGATGAGCAAGCCAGTAAGCTGCATTCCTCCATGGCCTCTGCATCAAATCCTACATCCAGGTTCCTGTCCTTTTTGAGCGTCTGTCCTGGCTTCCTTTGATGATAAACAGGGATATGGAAGTGTAAGCCAAATAAACCTTTCCTTCCCAAGTTGCTTTTGGTCAGGGTATTTTTATCACAGCAATGGTAATCCTAAGACAATTAGAGTGATACTACAAAAACTATTTTTAAGCAGAATTTTTAATTTTTGTTTTTAAAAGTAAAACTTCATATTGATCTTTTACTTAGATTTTATTACTGACGATTTTTAATGCATGCATATAATATGCATTGAACAAATCCAGTCCCCTCCACCCCCACCAATTTCTCCCCTACTCCACCCCAACTTTTTCCTCTCAGTTTCAAGTGATTTAAAACAACCATACAAACTGAATCCACTTAGTGTGGCTATATTCCCATAGGTGTGGGACCATGTACTTGAACATGGACAGCCTTTTGGGGGGCCACATCCCTGAAGGAAAATGACTGTGCCTCCCCAAGCAGCCTTCAGATATCCAACCAGTGCCATAGGTATGGATGGGATGCCCATAAACCTCCCCTCCTCCCTGCTAGGATTTAGGCTGGTTTTATCCTGTGGAAGACTCCAAAACTGGAAGAAATTAATTTCTAATCTTTCTAAATCAACCATTGTGGTCATTTTCTACTGTAGGAAACACAGAGCACCCACTTCTTCCCACTCTAGCTTATGCTATTGTATCTAACACCTTTCACTATGGCTTATCTACTTTCTAAGATTGCAAGAAAAAAAATCATACATTATGGCAAATACTGTGAATTGATCTTAATGTCTTTTCTTTATTGGAGAACTATTATATTCTCTTCTAAAATATTTAATCAAGATTCCATGACTGCCTAGATTTGCTCCCATATATTATGTGATGCTTAAATCAGAAGGGTCTGGTAGTGCAAAATTGTCTTTCAGAGGAATCCTTACTAAGCAGCAGAAAGGAACAAAATCCAGCTATAAATAAATCAGTATTCTTGACTATGATTCTTTAAAAAAGAAAAAAAAAAGGATTCAGAATACACTGTCAGATCATGTCCTCTAGGGAGGCAGGAACTGGGTTATCAGTGCCTCTGCAGTGGCATCCACTGATGTCAGTGATAGAAGGCGTGGCAGTGATCCTGTGATGCCTCTTATCTCAGTCAGGGCCATGGTTGGTTGGCTGAACTCTGCCTCACTCTGCTTCAACCCAGCTGAATTCAAAGTAAAACCAAACAGAAAGCCATAAAGCCAACTGGCAGATAGCTCTTTTTGGATCCTCCTTCCTTTTATCCTTCACTTCTCTCAGTCTCACTGTAGGAGCTCACATACTGAAGAAAGAGCAGCAGATCTCAATAAGCAAACCTGAATGTGAAGAGTAGAAAGTCCCAGAATGGGAACATGAGCTCATTTCTGAATGGGAAACTGGAGCTACCATTGAGGTGGGAGGAGGATTTGCTGGCAAATCTACTGCCTGGCAAATTAAGCAGCTAGCCTGGAAACATCTAGACAAAAGTAGGGGGAAAGGATCAAAACCTTACTGTGAGAAAACCAGGTGAAGTCCCTACCTATAATTGTCAATAATCACTAAAATAATTGAAAGCTTACTGCTGTGAGTTAGCAAAGCCAGAAGTAATGGAAACTCATGTGTAAAACTATCAATTCACATCATAATGAATTTGGAAAATCTTTTCTCATTCAACAATCATGCCTCCTATAGGAAAGTTTTGAACAACAAGCTCAGCTCATGTGCTCATATTTGCATTCAATAGCCAATGTAGAAATTCACTAAGAGATTTGCAGTCGGGGTCAGTGACATTTGCGTATTAGACTGTGAAAGTTACAAACACTTTTTAGGGTGTTCTAACATACAAATGTGACTTTGATCCTGGCATGTGAAAGCTAAGGTGCTAGTTTTTTCTCTCCTGTGTATTGCAAACATATATATGATAGAATTCTTAAGTCATCTTGGAAAATAGCTTTTACACTAGCCTAGTCTCTCAGGACTTAATCTGTTTCTTGTTTCCATAACAAACACTTGCATCCTATTTGTTCATAAGGAAAGAGTAGAATGCTATACAAATTCCTGGCTAGGAAGCTCAAGACAACAGTGCCCTGATCTGAGAAAGTCCATCTGCATGATAACAGACAGGAGGTCAACACATGGACAAACAGAGGAAGTCTTCCAGTTCAGACCCCACTTTCTCTTCCTCTGACACCATCCCGAGAGCTCCAATTTCATGACCTCATCTTCTCTTCAATTACTCCTCTGGGTGTCATTTAATAGATCAACAGGCTCCCAACTCACTTCTAAGGGTAGGGGAACAAGGTCAAGCCATAGCGTATAGCATTAGTGATCACCAGAGGACACTCATTTTCAAGGTCAGCACTCTGTTGAGAAAGTGGAGATAAATGTACAGAAGACAGACACACAGAGGACAAAATGAGTCCCAGTGTCTTAGCTGACTAACATTCTGCTGTCTACTTTTTTAAGAAGAAAAGGTAATTTTTGTTTTTGTAATTGGCTAAACATTTTCATAGAGTGTTGAAGAATATCTGCCTTTTAGGGTAAAAGAAAAATGGTACAAGAAGCACTTTAACAGTAGCACTGTCCCCTTATATAAGTAGTTTTGAGGTTACAATTATATCTTTCTTCTCTCCAAACATCCCATGTACAATATGATGTTCTCTTTCAAATTCATGGGGTATTATTTTTTAATTGATGTTACACCTACACTTCTTTCTCTCTTCCTCTCTGTCTCTCTCACTTCTCTCTCTCTCTCTCTCTCTCTCTCTCTCTCTCTCTCTCTCTGTCTCTGTCTCTGTCTCTGTCTCTCTCTGTCTCTGTCTCTCTCTCTGTCTCTGTCTCTCTCTCTCTCTATATATATATATATATGTATATGTATATATGTGTATATGTGTATATATTTATATATGTATGTATATATGTATAAATATAACCTGTTCACACTTTATAATATTAATTGTATTGTTTCATTTTCAGGGTAGACCACTTTTCACTGGTATGTTCTTTTTATATGTTTGTTCAGTAAATATCTTTATTTCGGGTAGATGGGTGAACCATGTAAGGAGAGTGGATCTTATAGAAAGAAAATATTCAAGGAGATACACTTTGTTGTTTTTATACATTGAAAGAAAAATGACTCTGTAACATTTAGATAGCATGATATGATGTAACCTAGTGTTTTCTTTTTAACTAAAATTTTGTCATTCCCAACTAGGGATACACACACACACAAATAATTTTATGTTATAATCTGTCATTTTCCACTAATCTGTCCAAAGAGGAAGTTATGACTGAGTATGCTGGCAGCTTTATGTCAACTTGACACAAGCTATGGTCCTCTAAGGGGGTGAACAGGAGAAAATTGCTCCACAATATTGGTTTGTAGATGAGCCTATATAGTATTTTCTTAATTAGTGATTGATAGCGAAGGGACCAGTCCATTGTGGATGTGGCTACCCCTTGGCTGGTGACCCTGGGTTCTATAAGAAAGCAGGCTGAGCAAGCTTTGAGGAACAAGCTAGAAACCAGAACTCCATGACCCCTAGCCTCCAAGTCCCTGCCCAGCTTGAGGTCCTGTCCTGACTTCCTCCAATGATGAACAGCAAATACAACCAAATAAACTATTCCCTCCCTCTCCCCTGCCTCTAAGTTACTTTGGTCATGGTGTTTCGTCATAGCAATGGTAACCCCAACTAAAACAGAAATTTGTCCCAGGATTGTGAGCTATTGCTGTGATGGATCTGACCACGTGCTTTTGGGAGGATTGTGGACAAACTTTGGGATTTTCACCTAGAAAAGCTATTGAGTGTTCAATGTTTGATGATAAGGTCTACAGGAGTTTGAAAGTAAAGAATGTTGAAAGCAATGCAGATGATAGAGGGCCAGCTTGTGACATTCCAGAGGGAAGTTTGAACATCCCTTAATGATTCTATCAGGGCCACTTGCTATTTTGAGATAAGAATCTGTGTTTCTCTATAACATGGTGCACAGAATCAACTGAGCATGACTCATAAGAGCTCACAGAGACTAAGCAACAGTCACGGAGCCTGTATGTGTCAGTTATAAGTTCCCTGCATACATGCTATATAACTTGGTGTTCTTGTGGAACTCCTAACAGTGGCCATGGTAGGTGTCTCAGACTCTTCTACTCTTGGAACCCTTTTCATCCTACTGGGCTGTCTTGTCCAGCCTTGAGATGAGGGTTTATGCCTAGTCTTATTGTAACTTGCTATGCTCTGTTCAGTTGATATTCCTGGGAGGCCTGCTCTTTTTGGAAGGGAAAAGGAGGAGGAGTGGATCTACAGGGCAGTTTGGTAGGGGAAGGATTGGGAGGAGAGAAGGGAGGGTAAACTTGGCCAGGATGTAATGTATGAGAGAAGAGAAAAAAGGAATCTGGTCCTGGTAATCTGGGGCCGAAAAATCAGCTATGATTAACAAAATACCAGAATCACTAAAGTGATACCTTTGTTTTACTGGAACAATTGATATTGATGCTCTAGAGCTGAAACATCAGCTATTGCTAAGTACAGCATCATTGACATGACCATTTCTAGGAAGTGGATTTTTGAGAGTCATCATACAGAAGTGTTTCAGAGGCTGCCAAGACTGTATCTTGTGTTGGTGGTAGAACTTGATAGTGTAAGAGTCATCCAAGTGGTGGTCCTTTTAAAGGTATGACAAGGGGCATGAAGAACAACTGAAGCTTGGCACTGGGCAGCAGGTTTGGAGTCCCTGAATTGAGTCCAGGGTAGGCTATTGATGAAAATGCATAATAATTGCAGCATGAGACTACAGGACTTTTGAGGTGCCAGGATCGTGGGATGACCTCCAATAACATCAGTACATGTGATTCGGAGCTGGCCTGAACTTAGAATGCAAACTGTGTGCTGTAGAGGGTGGAGCCAGAGAAGCGACACAAGTCCCTAGGAAAAGCTCTAAAGATGGTACGTGAATATCAGATATTGGGCACTGAATTATTTATACTGTTAGAGTCTGGTTTTACCTTGATTTGATTGTGATTGTGTCATGGTTCTCTCTTGAAGTAAGGATGTGGGTTTTTTTATTGTTTGTTTGTTTTTGATTTTACAGGAGCCCACATTTAAAAACCTTAGACTTTTCAAAAAAGAGATTTTGTACAGCTAAGTGCTCTTGTGGAATTCCCAACTAGGGGAGTGGGGGTATCTCTGAGGCTTTATTCTGCACTTGGAAACCTTTGCCTTCTACTGAGGTGCTTAGCTCAGTCTTGACATGAGGATTGGAACCTCATCTTATAACTTGTTATGTCATGTTTCATTGATATCCCTGGGAGGCCTGCTCTATTTTTTTTTTGTTTGTTTGGCTAGTTTTTGTTGTTGTTTTTGTTTGTTAGTTTAGTTTTGTTTGTTTGTTTGCCTTTTTGGCCTTTGTTTGTTTGTTAGTTGGTATTTTTAAGTGAAAGGGAGGAGGAATGGATCGGGGGAGGAACTAGGAGAAGTTAGGGGAGGAAAATGAATAAATAAAAGAGATTTGTGAGTTTTCTAGGGACTTTGGGTTTTAAAAGAGACTGATTATTAGGAGACAACTTTTGAGGTGTTTGAATTCGTAAGACTGGGGGAAATTTTAAATTTTAAAACGTTTTATATTTTGAAGTCTTTTTAAAATTCATGATCTTGGGTATGAACAAGAAAGAAAAGTTGTGGCTTAACAAAGTGTGTTTGTGTGTCAACTTGACATAAGCTATAGTCATCTGAAAGGATAGAGTCTCAACAGAGAAAATGCCTCCATAAGACATAAGATCTGGCTTTAAAGGGTTTTCTTAATTAGTGTTTGATGGGAAAGGACCCCAGCCCTTGTGAGTGGGACCACTCCTAGGCCGGTAGTTCTGAGGTCTATACAAAGCAGGCTGGGCAAGCATGAGAATCCAGTCAGGAAGCAGCACTCCTCCATGATGTCTGCTTCAGCTTCTGCCTCCAGGTCCTGCTTCATGTGAGTTCCTATTCTGACTTCCTTTGATGATGACCAATGATGGAGAAGTATAAGCCACATAAACCCTTTCCTCCTCAAGTTGCTTTCAGTCATGGTGTTTCATCATAGCAAGGCAAATCCTGACTAATACACTGACCAATTAATTATTTTGTCCCCTTCTTCTTAATGTGACTACATTGGGTATGAAGAAGAAAGAATTCAAAAAAAAAATAATGCTGATTTCTAAGGTGCAAGGCAAATATTAATATATTTACAATACTGTACAAGTTTAATTTCTAGTAATAAATCCTTTAGCATTTAATCATTGTTTATATTTATTTCTGTTTGTATATTAGGCTCTGTCAGGAATGAATCTTAATCCTCAGGGAAGTTATGTCCTAATATTAAAACTATCTTTTGACTCTTCTAAGTTTACATAGAAAAGCTATGCTATTTTTTTGTAATTTACAAGCTTTACTATTATTTTCTGACAATACAAAATATATTTTCCAGAACCATAAAAGCCAAACTACATTCCATACCCTATTCCCAGTCTAGGCTCAGAAGCCTCAAACTATACTCTAGGGTAGTAACTATCGTCTGCTTTGTGGATAAATGTTTATCATCATGTACTCACTTCTGCTCATTTGCTGATTGTCTATGCATGTTTTGTATTACAGCAGACACTTCACAAGTGCAAAGTCCAACATCTTTACCTTTGTCTCTTCTATAACAGGAAAAGAATGTGCTAACCTATGGTTTATTTAAACACTAAATATCTTCCTATTTCTAGTTTCCAGAATTCTCTGATTCCATGAAATTGCCCCTTAAAGCTGGGAGCTATGGATGGTTTCTGGGTAGAGCAGAGGTGTTATGTATGCCATAGAATTACTAGCCTCATGGTATTTTAAGATTGGACAGAGAGTGGTGGTGAGGGTAACAAGTATATTACTGCAAATTCCATGTGGTGATTAATTTTTTAATTAACTAATAAATTCAATTTTTCTATAAATAGGATTACTTACTTCATTCAACAATTTTGTTTTATATCAATGTTATTTACAGATTTGATGGAAAGAACATTCCTGCCACTATGAGTGTATACCCCTAAGGATGACCAAAGACAGCAGGGAAGCGCTATCAAGTCAAGAAAAAATACACAAGAACATAGAAAGATAGAAAGAGATAAATCTTCTAAACAAATAAGGCATAAAGGGGATGCTGTTAGACATGATTCTTTGTCCTTTACCTTTTCCTTGTAATCTGTAATGATTAGCAGCAATAACTAATTGTTAATGACAAGGGCAGCTGCCTCTACCTCCCTGGTGTATTGTAATCGGGTCACCAAAAGGAAACTCAGCAGCTAAAAGCTATCTATTCGCTTTACAATTATTGTATAACATTACTTACTTTATCAGCTCATAGCAGAAGAGAATTGCTCTGTCATGCGGTCTCATTGATGCCTACTGCCAGTTCTGTTAACACTTGAGGGACTTCTGACCATTATTGCATACTCTTAAGGTCCATTATGTTTTCTGTGCCTGTAGCTCCTGGATAGCCAAAGGAAAGACTTCCAGAAAGTACTTATCATCTAAACCATAAATCACAGGAAGACTTAATTTTATTGACAGTGTCCATTATAGTTCAGGCTTTGTGTTTAGCACTCAACTGTACAAAGTCCAGATACATCCAAAAAACTACCATATGGTCTATATGCCACAGAAGGGAGCCCCTTGAAATTGTAAGCCCATAGAGCAGAATTTTATGTTGAACTATGCCATTCTCTGACTTCAGAAATTAAGCCAATGAACCAAGAAAAAAAATGGTCATCTTTCCTAGCCATCAGAGAAGCAAAACTCAAAACTATATTAGATTCTCTCTTATAGCAATCAAAATAGCAGTTACTAAATGAGAATTGAAAAAAAAAATCTTAAACTTAAAATGAAAGAAAGATAATAAGTAACTTGAAAGTATAATATAAAACATATTGGTGAGCCGGACGTGGTGGCACACGCCTTTAATCCCAGCACTTGGGAGGCAGAGGCAGGCGGATTTCTGAGTTCGAGACCAGCCTGGTCTACAGAGTGAGTTCCAGGACAGCCAGGGCTACACAGCGAAACCCTGTCTCGAAAAACCAAAAAAAAAAAAAAAAAAACAAAAAACAAAAAACCATATTGGTAAAAGTAAGTAGGTATCTGGTCCCCAACATATAATCATTTGACATAATTTTCAATTTTACGATGGTGCAGAGGTGATATTCTGTACAAATCTTGGGATTTTAATATTTGATTATATCTCAAACTAGTGGTCCACTATACAATATTCTGTAATGATACAATGCACAACAGTGGGTGTGATCAAAGAAATGATCCCAAGAGTGACCAGCCAGAATGCCACAGTGTACCATCATGTCCACACAGTGGCCATCTGTGTTTCCTGTTCTCAGACAATTCCATTTGCCACTTATGGTATTCAGCAAGTCACGTGAAACTCGATACTCTGTTATAAAATTTTAAAAAATTAAATTATTGCACTCACCCGTAAGTTAACATAAGTGTTCTGAGCATACTTAAAATAAGGTAAGATGTAATACATTACAAGTTAAGTATATCTCATGCTTTTCTATATTTAAAAGAATAAAACAACAAATGCTGGTGAGGATGTGGACGGAAAGGGATATCTTTATCCTATAGATGGGAATGTACACTAATTCAGCCATTATGAAAGTCAGCATTGAAGCCCATCAATATAAGTAAAAATACAACTACTGTATGAACTAGCTATACGACCCACAAAGAGCTCCAAACCAGCATGTCACAGAAAAGCTTGCAGACCAATCTTCAGACCCACCTAAGGATTCACAAGAGAGGGATGGGCAAATAAAAATGTAAATACAGTGAGTAGAATTACATTCTGCCATAAAAAGAATGAAGCCATGTAGTTGCAGGACTATGGACACAACTAAAGACAACCTCATTAAGTAAATTAATCCAGCCATAGAAAGGCAAATGCCACCTGCTTTCTCCTGTCTATGGTTCCTAGCTTTTATATGATCAAGTCATGTATATGCATAGAATACGAAAGTAGAAGTGAAAATGTCGAGAAAAGAAACCATGTAGGGGAATGTATTAGTTAGGGCTACTGCAGCTATGCTAGAGCATCATCATGACAAGAGCAACCTGAGGAGGAAGAGATTTAGTCCATCCTACAGTTCTCAGGACATAGTCTACGGCTGAAGGAAGTCAACAGGGCAGTGGCCTGGAGCCTGGAGGTGACACAGAGGCCAGGAAGAAAGCTGCTCATTGAGTTGCACCTCGTGATTTGTTCAACCTGCTTTCTTATAGATCCTGGGACTGTAGCCTAGAGATGGCACTACCCACATCAAGAAGAAGAAGAAGAAGAAGAAGAAGAAGAAGAAGAAGAAGAAGAAGAAGAAGAAGAAGAAGAAGAAGAAGAAGAAGAAGAAGAAGAAGAAGANAGAAGAAGAAGAAGAAGAAGAAGAAGAAGAAGAAGAAGAAGAAGAAGAAGAAGAAGAAGAAGAAGAAGAAGAAGAAGAAGAAGAAGAAAATACTCCTTCTGGTTACCTACAGGCCAATCTGGTAGGAACAATTTATCAAGGAAGAGAAATTCTATCTTTCCAAATGATTTTGGCTTATGTTAAGTTTATAAAAATCTGGTCAACTTAGGGACCATGTGTCATGGGGCAAGAGAAAGATAAGTGAGCATGGGCAAGGAGTGGGGCTAAATGGGTATACAAAGACTTTTAAAACCTAATCTTAAGTTACAGTATTTTAAATGGAGCATGCTCCCCGCCCCCTTTTTTGGTTTTCATTCTTTCTCTTTTGCTTTCCTGTGCCCAGTTTTCTTCGTATGCAAACCAGAATTATTAATTCTTACCTCACAACATTGCTATCCTTTGTAACAAGATGATTTTGAAGCAAGCATATATCCTATGCTAAGATGTACCTGCTAGCAAACTTAATACATCAATTAATGTACAAAATTAAGTGTAATTAATTGTGTACCAGTGTAATTGATGTGTACCAGGCTATACAAGGGCTCAAACAGGTGAGTTTTGAAATTTTATACACTCATGTAGCCCTCGAAGGAAGCACTGTTCATATTTTTTCTAGTATGTTTAAAATTCCCTTGGACTCTTTTCTAGACAATTTTAGCATTCTTCTTCAAAAGAGCTGAAACTGCGTTGAGGATTCGAGTGTAATAAATAGGATTTTCATCTGTGGGTATGGCTGGTATCTTTGCATGTATACAAATTTTGAGGGCCATCCATGTAGTTGAGGATATTTTTCTCTGTGTTACTACTCAGTTCATGAATATACTAAAATTTGTCTATTATAGTGGGCATATAGATTCCAATTTGGAGCAGTGGTAAAAAGTTATCATCACCTCTTTGGGTAAATCATACTGCTTACCTACTTTTATTTCTTTAGAGGAACTATGGAAAGAAAATATGCTAGGAGTGGGAACATATATGGCATAACTAGAGATGTCAAATGTTCTCCATGTGCCAGACTGAGCCACACTTCCAGCAGGACTGCAGGAACCGCCCACTGTTGCATGCTTGACCTCATTTTGTAATGTTTGTGTGGCTATCCAATGAAAGCTGTGGAATGAAACTATCCCTTTCCACCCACAATAGGATCAGTCGTCAAGAACAATGACATCAATCTGACAGAAAAAGAGTGTCAGAAAGATTTACCACTCACACAATGAGCTCTCCTCGGAAGAGAGCCACCTTGCTTCCCAACTACATCCAAAATTGTTCAAGAAAACAACATGATGCCTAGTGGATTTTCATGACTTCTCTGAGTCGAGTTGGCATATAATGGGTGAAGGGAGAGTTTGGGGCAGGCCAGGTCTACTGTGTTGCAAACTTGTCAAGATGGAGGCCAGAAACTGTGTAGGAAGACCAGAAATTCTCTACCAGAAAAACTTCAAAACCTAAGTCAGACAGTCCTTTACACACTCGGTTTTCCTCACTTAATTCTTTTTTGTGAGTACGGAATGTCATGTTTTGAATTTAATTTTGTTCATGAATGTTGTTTTCTTCAAAGTTAAATAACCTATCAGCCTGTCACATACTGTCATTGGTAAAATAGCAACTCCAAGCTCAGACGTCTGTTGAAAGTTTTATATGGCTTGTTTAGGAGTTATGCATGATACATGTGTATGTATGTATGTATGTATGTATGTATGTATGTATGTTTGGATGGATAAGAACATAAAGCACATATGACATGGTTTTCTTATAGAACAACTTTACTGAATCTGGGCTACATTTAGCATTATGGCGGAGGGTCTTAAGTTGCTACTTTATGTTTTTATGGGCGATGCTTTTGCCAGATAAATCTGATGATGTCAGGTTTTTGACCACTCAGCATTTTAAACATTCATTGTCTCAGTCCACCACATTTCACATAATAATTAGCTAATATTCTCATGGTTGCTGTCTTGTAAACTGTCTTTTCCCACCTCAGATCCCTCTTAAACTTTTTGTATATCTTCCATTGATATTCCAATATGGTTCCGTTCATCCTGGGTGTGGTTTTCCTCATGCTATTTTGCTGAACTTAATACCTCTGGGAATTTTGAGTTGGTATCATTTAATTTGGAAAAACCTAAGGATGATACTTTTAGATGTAATCATGTGATCTTTAAACTACTCTTTTCATCTCCATCTTGGATGCCAAACCATTTCTTTCACAAATTTGGTATTTATCAGTGATTAATGTTTCAATTGACCCGTTTTTACCTTGCTTGCATCTTTCTGTTTTGTGTCCTGTCTGGTTTTTAGCTCAACAAATAGCATGAGCTCTCTCTCACACACACACACACACACACACACGTGCAGGCACATGCACATGTATATACATACACACACAAACATACACACATGGGTGGGAGGGAGAGATGACAGACAGAGACAGAAAGAGACAGACAGAGAGAGATGGGGAGAAAATACAAGGGAAAGAGTGACAAAGATAGAGAGAGAAACAGAGAGAGGCACACATTATAAAGCAGAACCACTGAGTCTACTAGAAGGGGAAAAGGACGACAAAGAACAGATCGTGTGGTTAATATGGTCAAAGTATGTGACATAATATAATGAAACATAGCACTATGTACAATGAACACACACATGCAAATAAACACAAGCTCCCACGGGGACCGTTGCTCCACCTCAGTCCTAGTTGCCCGCTGCTGTCCTTTGTCCTGAGACTTCCATCGAGCTACACATCCTTCAGTTGTTTCCCATGCATTCCGCATCTCTTTTCTCATACAGCTCTGCCTCTAGGTAGTAGAAAGCTAAGAAAATGTCTCAGTGGCTCTGCTGCGGTCACAGGGAGAGAGGTTCATTGGTTGTCCTGCCTTTAGGAAGGTACTGGACACTAAGGGATCGTGGTCCCACCGTCAACCAATGTCTCAAGACACATCAGAAACCTCTGCACTGGGCAGGCTAACATGTACTTAGAATCCTCTAACTTGGAAGTGTCTCATGTCCTTTATCAGTGTCATTAACTTTAAATTTATCAATGAAAATGGAGACAATAAGTAACTAAACAAAGTATTTTAGGACTTGTAGACTAACATACAAAAAAGTTTATTACTGATTTTTATTATTAATGTGCCTGTCTCTGAATCTCAAGAAACTCTTTAAACTAGGGATTTATTTTTGTCTCAAGTCCACAACACAGGAAGCATCTGCCTGTGATATAATGACAAAAATCAAGACTAACTTTCACTGTTGGGAATGAATGTTTCAGTGTGCTGTGTACGTATTCAGAGAAACATACAAGCCTGACATTAGAGATCCGTTCTACAAAAATCTCAGATTTTCTGTACTAAAAGGAAATTGTCATCATTCTGGCAAGGAAGGCTTCAAGACCCAAGTGCCATGTCCTTATCCCCTTGGCTGTTTCAGACCCGCTGTCCTTTGTGACTTGGAGCCCTGGGATTTAGAGTCTCTCCTTCAGCGGGGCTTAGGGTCACTGTTTCTCCTTTCCAAATCTTTCCAGGCACTGCACAGGAGTCAGGGAGTGTGTACATTTCACCATGAATTTGGCAATGCCACTCTTTGCTTAAAGCACTGTGGGTGGCAAGTCAATTCCCCCCGCAGATTGAGTGCCTCCATTCTGCTTTCTGACTGTGCTTGCCCAAGCGATTTTTTGTCATCTGAACCATCTCCGAATGTCTTATGAGGGAGACAGTTTGGTGAGGATATTCAAAAGAATGCTGACCTTCCGGTCTACAATTACATAAAGAATGATCCTGGTATCTCAGACGAGCATCTGGAATTGTTCTCTAGTCTTTGTCCTGAGGCATGGCATCTGCTCCAAACTGGTTTTCTGCTTTCTGAAGACCTTATTTCACCAAACACGATGATTTTCTAGGAATGCAGTTCAAAGTATCAACAGTATGCTCACGTGCACATATGCTCCCGTGCATGGACACTCACCCCATATGAGATTTTATCAGAAATAGAGACATTGGATTGAATAAAATGGATCTACTATAACAGGACAACCTTTCTCTCTGGTCTTTTGCTTTTCTTTTTTAAATCATGAGTTCCTTCTAAATATTGATAGAAAATGTCACTTTTTGTCCCTTGCCAAGGACTATAGAAATTCAAGTGGAAAAAAAAATCTAATTCATCCTCAGTTTAATTATTTGTATGACTGAACTTGGAGTATTTTCTAAGATATTTGCCAGCTGGTACACTGTGGATACTTCAAAGTAAATGATATGTTTTGCTTCCTTTGCTTAGCTATGAACTTCTTAGGTGTGTGTGTGTGTGTGTGTGTGTGTGTGTGTGTGTGTGTCCACTAAGTTACAGCAGCAGCAGCATGAAGCCTTAATCTATTGACCCTCTGGAACATGGCTTGGAGTGGGAGGGAGGGATAGAGGAGAAAGGAAGAGAGGGAAGAAAGGGCAGAAGAGGAGACAGGGAAATCTGAGAGTTTGTGTCAGGGGCCAGCATGTGTTCTTGTGTTCCATGAATATGTGTGACCCTGTTCACAGTGGTGTGAAGTGTTCCCCATCACCTCCCCTTTGTAGCCAAGGAAGCCCTTTCAAAGAAAGTAGGAGCTGTCTGTCTTTTAAGTCTGATTCACATCTTACAGCACAATGGCACGTCTGTGTTCAGATAATTTATCCAGTCCGTGCAGAAGCCCTGTCTTCCTTCCAGATCCAGCCGTGCTGGACCACAATGAGTAACTGACTTTGGTAGCATATGAGGGCATCCTAGTCAGTCAGTGCTAGCCTACTGCCCAACAATCAGAAGAGAGGGGAACATCTCGCCTATCTGAAGAGCACCCTTGGTCCATTCTGCATCCCTCCCCACCTTGTACAGAAAAGCCAAGACTGCAGCAGGAGTGCACTGTGTCAGGTCCCTGCGGTCACTCACTGTAGCGCCCATCACTGTAATTTTGGAATAAAAAGTGAGTCAAAGTCACGTAAATGCAACATAACCAAATGTCTAAATGATTGAGTAAAAGGCTCTACCATTGGGAAAACTAAGATGTTCTTAGAGGATATCAGAAAAAAAAAAAGTGTTCCATCCCTGTAATTATAATCTAGCAATGTGACTGTTTCAGGTCGTTTGCTAAGTGATTCCTTACTTAAGAGTCTATTCTCCACTTGGTTAGTTAGCTGCCCCCTGGTCAGTATTCAGCTCCCAAATCTCCAAAGACAGTCTCTCTTGAACTCTTGAAGTAGGCATGAGAAATTGCCTTCAAATACAGGGCAATCCATTTTAGAGGTTATTTCATCTGAACCCTGAGAGTGCACAAGGCCGCATCCATCACCCTGGGAATATAAAGTAGAGACACAGCATGTTTATTGCTTATTGTATTTATGCATGCTCTCACTCCAGCATTGTTATTGTCTGATCTATGAAAGATATGTTTACTTCTCCTAGGTTCAGAAGTGATCAGATCTGAGCAGAACTAACCAAGGTATGATCTGAAGAGCCAAGCTCTTATCAAACAGCACTACTCATAAGAAACTAGCTGACCAGCACTCAACACTGGGGTGGGGAATATCTTGGTGAACATTCTCTGGGTGAAGAAGTAATGACCCTTCCCCTGTATTCTAGGTTTCTGCCAGGGTGTTCTGCAGAGGAGAAGGATGCAGCCCAGCAGTCCTGCTTCTTGAGACAGTGGCTGGTATTGATTGGTTAAGTAAAGGGAAACCCACGAGAGCCTAAGTCCTCCATGAGAAGAGAAGGATCCTGTGGTCCTTGTACACACCCCTTAGCTCTCCAATCTGTGGGGCCAATCTAGAGTTTTGGGATCACGGAACAAGCACAGGCAGGGGTTTCAGAAACCGGCACCTTGTCCTAACACCCTGGCCCAGTCTGCCTCCCCAAAGGGCCCCTCCCCACCTGGGAAGAGGACTGGAAACCAACTAAACCTGGAGTTTGATAGGAAGTTCTAGTGTTTTCCCAAGTTACCAATTCACACAATCTACTTGGAATATCTACTGCTGATTCAAAAAAATCCAGAATGTTCTCTATGAAAGAAAGAAAGTTTATTTTGTTAAAAAAAAAACAACAACAAAAAACAAAAAACAAAAAAACATCCAGGGACATGATGACAGCTTACATAGATGAAATACTAAACGAATTTAATATTTCTAAATTTTAACTTTTTTCACGGACTATTTTTTTTTTTTTTTTGATTTTTCGAGACAGGGTTTCTCTGTGTAGTCCTGGCTGTCCTGGAACTCACTCTGTAGACCAGGCTGGCCTTGAACTCAGAAATCCGCCTGCCTCTGCCTCCCGAGTGCTGGGATTAAAGGCGTGCGCCACCACGCCCGGCATGGACTATTTTTAAATTATGACTTTTTTAATTGCCAACAAATTCTAAAATGACAAATGATTTTCTACCTAACTATCAGAGTTGGCCTTTTAGAAATTCTGAATGTAACCAGTGTTGTTAATTCTCAAGGGTTCTGTTCTAACAATTGGCAGGCCCTTTATGCTGTGGAAGCATCGAAATCACTTATACTGCACCCTGCACCTCACCCCTTAACTGGCAACAGGTTTCTTTTCTCTGACTCATTACATTGACTAAACCCTGAAACCAGGCTCACAAGCACTATCCAACTTAAGTGCACAACTTTGAGAAATATCAGAGTTCAGTCCCTCTGGCTTATTGTGTACAAAGACAGCAAGTTCCCGCTCCAGCAGTACTGAGTTATCTCCCAGCGGGAACTTAAAGCAGAGGGCGTGATCAGGTGCTGCTGATGTCAGCATGGGTGTGACAAACATGCTTCCCTGTTGAAGATTCCAGAGGTTTGGAGTTAAAGTCAAGGGGCCAGATTCATGCAAAAATAGTTTTCTTGCTTGCAAAAAAAAAAAAAAATGTAATACTGCGTGAGTGTGTGTGTTTGCGCATGCCAACACATGCCTCAGAGGTTAGCAGAAGGCAGTAAGTGTGGTTTTCTGTCCTCTGTCGTCTTTGTTTCTTTGAGGCAGAGTCGCTTGTTAAACATGAAGCTTGTGTTTGCACACTAGGCTGGCAGCCAGCGAATCCCACTGATCTTCGTTTGTGCTCACGGAGCTGGATCAGCAGGTAGTACTGCATACCTGGCTCTTTCATCCTGAAGCAGGCAAAACGAACATAACACAGCAATGGCTTGTCACTGCTGAGCCATCTTCCAACCCCACAAACGTAGTTTCTGTTCTAAAGACCTGTACGGACTCTACCTCACAAAATGTCCAGGGTCTCAGCCCACTTCAGTTGGCATTGCATCCTACTCTTTTGTCACAGTTAAGGCTATTGTGACAATTCTAGCACAAACACCCTCAGCCAGACTCTTTTGAGACATCTACAGGTTCACACAGTTTGTGCCAATTCCTTCGGCCCCAACGGACATCTCTTCACCTTTGATCACCGAAAGTGTCACTTCTTCATTCTCTTCCGATATTTTCACTATGCCTAATGTCCTTCGGCCCAATTAATTTGCTCTCCTCTACCATCCACTCTCTGCCAAGCCCTCCCCCCACCATGGCCTTACCCCCTACCCACTTCCACCCCTGACCCCCTCCACTCCCCACTACAGCTACACATACAGTGAAAAGCCAAGGTTCTCTTTCCCATCTACACAAAGTCACTAACACAAGATACTTCCTAAAGCAGCAGTCAGCTTCTGCTAGTGTGAATTAAAATAATAAACAATACTTAAGTGAATATACTGTATCAACCAATCAGCCAACATCTCAGTTTATATTTGGCTGTGTTGCAAATGTTATTTTTGAATGTAAATGTCTCTTGTAATCCCTGCATTTCTGCCTACTTCAACAAAAGAATAGTCTCTTTCTTCATCTTTTCCTTAGATACATCTTTAATCCCACCCATGAATCTCTCAGATTCCATGCAATCAGGCATTTTATTCCTCCAAGAACCGATGTCCTTGAAGTTGCAGGAAAATTGCGAAAGAGACCACGAGGGGGCGCCAGAGCCACACTACAATGCAGTCTAGAGGCTGCCTTTCAGAAAGGGGGTGTGCTTGCCTGCAAGCACATGGGTTTGTGGTTTGTATAGAATCTAGATTCTGTTCACCTAAGCTCACCTTGACGGAGGTCTGGACTTATCTACGTTCCGTTTCACCACACCTGCTCGATTGAAAGCTGAGTTCCACAGGATGAAACAAATTTGTTTCTCAAGCCATAATAATAATCATAATCATCATAAAAATGGGTTATTGGCCCTTTTTTTCTTGACTTGAAATCTAGCATTCCTCTACTGGAAGGGGATTGAGAATTCCTCTACTTATCATTATCCATCTCCTCCTCATAGCATAAAACAGAGATACTGAGTTTGGAGAGGAAAGATTGCCTGGTAATGATATTTTGATAATGATATAATGATAATTGCCTGGGCAGTTAGCAGCAGCAATGGCGCAGGCAAGGCCCTGCGGTTCTAGAACCTTCCTTCCGTGGGTTTCTCCAAAGTAGCTTGAGTGTGCAGTCCCCACTCTGTCCTCCGAAGCTCAGAGAAGTAAAATGCCTTCAGAGGCTCTCCAGGGAGGTCATGATTTTAAGAATAACTTGTATTTATTCTCTTGGTCTAATCAAAGGCTAATTATTTGATCAAAAAGGGCCAGATTTTCCGTTTGAAGGGCCATTCATTCTAAATTTTAAATCCAAAATAGATTTTTTTAAATATCAGTTGGATGTGTGTGTGTTACTGATTATAACTAAAGAAGAGCAGATCATGAATTTGAGGGTAAGGAAGAACGTAAATGATGCAAATACAGCACTCCTGTGCACAATTTTTTAAAGAAAGGATTAAACTAAAAAAGGGAGCATGGACCTTTCAAGAATGGAATAATGCACACTTGGAAAGCTCCTGTGTCCCTCTAAGCTATGGGTTGCTGTGCGTCAAATGTGTCAGGGAAACATTCTCTCAGCACTGAATTATTTTTTAACAACGTGCTAAAGCCCAGAGACGGTGGCGTCTTATGCAGGCGAAGCAGTGTGAGGTGCTCTGTGGCAGACCAGGGGTCCACAGACCCCCACGTCCTTTCCTCCTCACATCTTTGCACGCATATGCTAATGGAAGGAACACATCAGAAAAGTGAGAACTGACACAGATGGAATGAAGCAGGGGAGAGGGACCAGGCTAGGAAGGAACCCACAGACATACAGGGCATGTGCAGGAAAGGCAGTCCAGACAAGAGCATTAACTGCTCACTGGTTGGACATGAGCGTAGTGTGTTCCCCGCTGATTCCCTGTGCTCTGTCACCAGAGGAGAGGCTTCATGAATGCAGTGTGCTGTCCTTATAAGGAGAGAGAGGGAGACCGACCCGAGGACACAGAGCATGAGCTCCAGGCTTTTTGTCAAACCCCAGATGTTAAGTAGGCCATCACCAGATATGGGACTTCAACTTTGCACATATATGATTATGACCCCAAATACTCTTAAAAATATATATGTTACCTAATTTTAGTTTTGTTCATTATAGTCACAGGAATCAGAATAATAGAAAATCCAAAGCATCATAGCAATACACACACACACACACACACACACTCCTCCAACAAGGCCTTCCCAAACAGCTCCACCACTGGCTGGAAAATGAGTGCTCACACACATGAACCTGTGGAGGACATTTTTCGCTCAAACCATCACTGATACATTGATGATGGATTCATTCATCCACGCATTGATTGCATAGCCAAGAAAGAAAACTTTTATATGGAGGCACTATACAATAAATCTTGTCAGCTAATTCATTGTTTTTTCTTTTCTTTGTTTTTTAATCATTTACCTATTTTGCCTTCATGGATGCCTGTGTGAGGGTATCAAGTCCCCTGGAACTGGAGCAATACACAGCTGCGAGCTGCCATGCTGATGCTAGAAACTGAACCCACGAGGGTCCTCTAGGAAGAGCTGTCAGTGCTAGCAACTGCTAAGCCATTGCTCCAGCCATTCATCGTTTTCCGGACAACACAGAGAAATGTGATGTGCAGATGCCTGACTGAACCGCGGGACTTGGTAGAAGGGAGAATGTCATGTGAAAATGGCTAAGGATTGATTAATATTTGAGTGATTTCCATCTCGGACTGGAAATTCCATCTTCTGTGAGAGCTGCCAGCTAGAATTGATCACCTAAGCCCAGTTAATCATAACGAATGAAAAGGCTCACACACCTATAATTAATTATGACCTGAATGAGACTCCTAAACACCCTAGGCGATTCAGCTCACAATTTTCTACTCTAACTCATGACCCTCTCCTACTGGCTTCTCTCTGAACCTGTCACATGTAATGTTGTTTCCTTTTTCTGCCAGTTTTTAAGCGATGGGTTTTGCAAGCTATACATAAGGGAAAAAAATGCTGCTTGCTAGGCCAGTGAGGGTAAATCCATTCCTGTTGAGAATTGGAAGTGCAGATGAGTTAGGAGTTGATTATCTCCTTCCCACACTGCATATTACTGGTCCCTCAGTAAACTCCACCAATCAGATATTTTTATTGTCATTATTACTGTGCATATGTATTGTGTGAGACCACAGTTAAAATAAATAACGAGGTTTTTCTGCCCCCTTCATATCCATCAAACTACCTACTACAATTTGTTTGATGTCTCTGTGTCTTTTCTGGGTTCATTCATTATTTTAAGCCTGACAGTGAACTCCACACCACCCACATGGGAGAATAAACATCCATTGGACTGAATGCAGTTGCCTGGGTAGTCCAATGTTATCTTTTCAGTGTAAACTCTTTTTCATTAGAGTTTTCCCTTACAACTAATTGGCCTTCTTTTGGCAGCATGAAAGGGAGGGGTTTCTATACAATATATTTTATTTCTCTCTCCTGCTGTTTCCTGTGCTTTGTGTAGCTCTCATATGATTATTCTTTAGACAGAACTTCTAACTCTATCCATCGTGACTTTAATTTACTAAACAGGAACATTCTTAAGAATCATCTATAACCTTTGGACATCTATTGAGGATTTGTTATTTCCCCACCTGTTTTAACATGTTTTTTAACCTAGAATCATCAATGGGCATCCTAGGATGATCAACTTAAAATCCGACAGGTGTCAACAGAGCAGGAGGGAGGAGGGGTTGTTCTGGAGAGATCTGCAGGGCCGACCATTATATTAAAAAGCTATTTCTCCAAGTTGTTCTCCACATTTGTTAGATGGAAAAGTTTACCCTTGTACTTAACAACCAATTGTCTTATTGCCCAGTCATCTTAACTCAGCAGAGAAAAATTGATTCCTGACTTTTTTTTTTTTTTTATAGATAAAAGGTTTGCCTGGGTCCACAGTGAAGATTCTACAATGTAAAGAACCTAATGTACCCCTGCATTTATTCACAGAAATGGGATCAAAATGAAATTACTAGTGTTCTTAAAGAAAAGAACTGCAGCTTGAAGAGTCAGCATTGACTTCTATCTCCCTGAGAAGCAATGAATGTGAGGACAATTTTTTTTATTCAACTACATAACTGGATCACATAGAAAACACCAAATTGTTGATTGGCAAAACTGTCCATGTTAGTACAGTCCCCTGGAAGGGAAAATGCTGGCAGGAAGGAAAGTTGATTGGATGGCACATTTAGTTGGACAGATTTTTTAAAAAATGTTGTCCCTTTTATATTTCGTGTTTCTGTCAGAAATCAAGAGAATGGAGTTTTGAAAACAAAATCAAACAGATAAGTATGGCGGTTTTATGTGTGAAAACATAAACATAAGCAGTTCTATGCAACTCAAGCAAATAATTCAGGCATGATGCTGGACTTACTAAAGTCAGCTGGTTTCTCTCACCAGAAACCATGGCTCTCAAGCCCTATACATGCCACAGCCTCCTACTATGGGACATAACCTTTAATCCTATGAAATGTTTTGCTAAGTCACCATGTTGAATTCTTAGAAATTCACTAGGCCACCAAACATCCAACCCATCACTTGAAGGTTAAAAAAAAACAACAAAATAAAACAATCATATACTAGCACTACAGCTTCAATGCACTCACTGTCTACATTTCTCCTGCTCAAAGATAAGATTTTTGTTACCATCCATCCCAAATTCACATTAGTCTCTCTGAGGACAATGGTGCCCCTCTCATAACTTTCTAGTACAGTAAAATAAAAATCCTTATGACCAGTGCAAGAAAATAAAAGCAAGATGAACTAGTATCTACCACTAACCAATATATAACACATGTGGTCGAAATCTCTCTGCCAACATGAGCCAGGAAAAATACCCCTTCTGTTCCACAGTTCAGATGTAATTATTGGCCACATTTTCCCAAGCAAAGATGGTGACTTTGGCTCATTCCCTGGGAGACTTTTCTTCTGGTCTTGGCACTGGGGTTGGGTTTTCTTTAACAGATTGTAGTAATGTACCTTTCACTTGATCCAGTTCATTCATTTATTCATTCAAAACATACCAGAACCCAAAATGATATTTGAGAAGTAGCAAGATAGCAAACCCACCACATATTCACAGAAACCAGGCACCACACCACTGCCCGCATCTGCCTGTCAGCAGCATAGCAGATTGGTCAAGCAAATGATCAGTTAACCCTGGTGACTCATTCTCGAGTTATAACATTTCCAAGATGCTGAAATTCACCCATTAGGACAAATTTGTGGATGGCAGCCATTGTTACAACTATTGCACCCTTTGAACTCCTAAACAAATTATGTATAAATGTTCCTAAACATCACTGCGGAAAGTCCTTCCAGTAATGAATGTGACTCATGATCTGAATTTCCAAGCAGCTATTGAATAACATGAGCAGAATGTTTTGTCCATGGCCTTGACCTGACCATTTCCACTTTAAAGATGTTTTGGCTTGGGCATGAATTCCAGAGCTGAGGTGGGTGAGAAGTCACGATTATACTCACTTCCTCTTTCTACACATTCCCCATGTACTCATTTTCCTAGTAATATTACTAAACTAAAATTTATAAGACACTAATCCAATCACTTCATTCCTCTGCTTATAAGCCATCAGTCACCAATTCATAGCCACCACCAAAGTGCCATCACCCATCCAACTCACAAACACTAACATAACACAGTTATGTTAACACAGCATATTCACAGGCCATAGGCAGGGCTTTTCATCTGCTCTAGTTCTCCATAGAATGGTCCTGAAGTGTCATTCTTCTCTCAAATCAAGCAGCCCTCAAGACCCAGGTTGTCAAAGGTGACTGTCTAAAAGAGCATTGACTGACAACTCTAAACACAGGTGCACATAGCCTTCCTAAGGCAGTTTGCCATCACCCTCTTACTAAAATTTCTTGCTAGTAAGTGTGCAGTTTTATTAAAGGGACTATATTTTTCTCACTAGTAATTGAAAACCTCCCATTGCCTTACTATAATTACATAGATCCCTGTGTTGGTTGTGGTTGCAAAGAGTGTCTTTAAGGATTCTTCTCCAGTATTGTATTGTCATCTCAGAGCTGTGTAGCCTAGTGGACCCCCTTGGCAAGCCTCTACTTCCAAAAATATTTACATCACAATTCATAGTACCAGCAAAACTAGTTATGAAGAATCAGTGAAAATGGTTGTGGGGCACGACAACATGAGGAACTCTACTACAGGTTCACAGTATTAGGAAGGTTAAGAACCCATGGTATAGACCATGAAAGGGAATAGAGAAACTTGCCATATGGGCAAGAACTATTCATCAGACCATTGCCAATTCACAACTTCATTCTTCACTAGCATGTGCAAGTCCCGGTGAAATGATTCTTCTGAGAGTGTCATGTTACATCACATATTTCATAGCAAGAGTCTTTCTGGATTGCTTTCAGTCAGTCTAAGGGAGGATGAAGCATAGAGGGAAACAAGTCATTGATTATATAGAACATATAGATTTTCCCTTACGCAGTCTCACTTTGGAAAGAACCTGTTCAATATGGAATGGATTCAGAGTGTGTATATGATGATTATATCCAAAATATGTTCATAAATGATTTGCATTTGAATGTCAATTAATATGTGATGAGAAAAGTTTTTGTTTATTAATATGAATACTCACTGAGCACTTGCACAACGTTTAAAGACTCACAAAGATGGTGGTCATCTTGCTGATATTACCAAAAGCCAGATTCATGTAGAGACGGGGCAACTGACGTTCATCAAGGTCAGATAACTGGCCACTTATCAAAACCTTGTTGGCTAGACTCTACTGAAGGCCCTTGGGCCTTTGTCACCCTCATTAAGCATATCCTTGTGCTGCTTCTTGGTACATTTAAGGAGACTGTTCTGAGTTTCTAAAAATTGTCCGCAAGGATGGCAATGTGAAAGCACACCATGAGGGAGTAAGCTACAGGCTTCTACCATGTAACACGGAAGAGACCAGGAGCTAAGCTTCCCAAGTGGAAGGAATCACTGACCAAGGAATTTTCTCAGGGAAACCAGTTAAGGTCCTGTTTCCATGGAATATCTGGACTCCCCAACACACACACACACACACACACACACACACACACACACACACACACACATGTACGTAAGTGTGGATATAAAACTGCTCCTCTCTGCCAACTCATATTGTTCAGTAAATAGACCTCACCATTTCCTGGGATGTGAGCCAATTTGATTACCTCTTTTTTCCATGCTTGGAAGCTGCTTGGCTGTGATCTCTTTAACCTCTGAAAAACCATGGAAAATGAGCTTGTAAATGCTGTTAATCCTTGAGAAGATTTTAGATCTGTGGACTTGGGTGTTTACCAGGAAGATGCAAATTTCTCTGACACCAGCAATCCTCCTGGGCAACACAGAACTCTGGACAGCTCCTACTCTACCTGCACCTGAGAAAAGAATACTGGTCTCTGCTACCTCATCCAACATCCTAGAACACTTGGGCTTTGTTTCCTTTCCATTCTCAACCCTCTTGTTTGTTTTAAGTGACCTTAAGAATCCCTCAGATTTTATTAATTGGTTTTCAGTTCTCTCCTAACTATTTTAGATTGGAGGCCGATGGGATGATTAATGTTAACTGGTTAATTAGAAATAAAAGTTATTTATTGTTCTTGAAACCAGCTTTGGAACACCCTCTAGCCTTCCTATGAACTTCTGCCATCACCTAACTCAGGTCAGACCCCTCAGCTCCAGCTTACTCATCCCCAGCATCTTCCGTTCTAAGAGGAAGGTCCTGACAGGTGCACAGAAAAGTAAAGGCTTGCATAGGCTAATAAATTTACTCCACTTTTTTCGATAGTAATGCTTTGGATAGTTTATCTTTTGGCAAATATGATAAAGTTGTCCCGTCATCTCCAATTGTGTTTCTCTTATTTCTGGAATCATTCCTAAAATAATGCTGGAGACAAGTCCTGGTTTCTCCAGCATTTGCCAATATGTAAGACCAGTAAGCCACCTCAGCTTTAAAAAATAGCACAATTCAGAGGCAGATCTAAGTATCTGCATGGACTTCCAGGATATCTTTTCCAGTAACATCAAAGTGATATCTTGAGAATAAAATAAAGATGGAAAGTAAATGATAAGTGACACAGAACGCTTAAACCATAATAGAGCAATGGACAAGTTCTAGGAGGCATGAATAATCATGAGGTTTACCATGGGGTGGAGAATGTGTCTTCAGCTGCTAAAGCTTTAAGTAAATTGAAGTAGGAAAGTGAGTATGGAATCTGATCTACCGTCCAACACAGCTCACCCCAAATCCAAGTTCAACTGCAATCAGAGAAGACAGACAAAAGGGAATCGGTGGGAAACACCAACGGCTCTAATGAACTTGGTTTTCATAGACACTCATCTACTGCAAAGACAGACAGATTTTCTTCAGCGAAAATCATGACTGCTGAGGCCAAGGACATTTTCTTTTTCTTTTTCCAAAGAGATTTTTGTTTTGATGGTCAATAATCCCCCGCATTGTACTGTGTGGGGGTGGGGGTGGTGGTGCATGTGTCTAGAAGGATGGGGTATTGATGTGTGCAAAGCAGTTTTGGCTTTTTCACACAATATAAATCTAGAATACAACGATTTGTTCATATCTGACTGATTATCCCAAATTCTTGACTGGTAATGGTAGAGACTGTGTGTGACCTTGAGCTAGTTTCTTAGGATGGGGATGGATTCACTGATGTATGAGAAGATGGAATTGACTCCTAGGGTTCTAGTCCATTCAAACTTTCATATCATAAACTGAGTGGCTTATAGATAGGAGACCTTTATTTGTAATCAAATTCAGTATCTGGTATAGTGCCACTTTCTTCTAAATGGAGAAGTCTCAGTGTTACCATGCGCAGTGGAAGAGTTTTGCTAGCATTCTGGGTCACTTTTATATACTATCTAGTAACATTAAAACAGTTTACAAAAGAACTCAAATTATCTCTTCAAAGCCCCATCTCTTTGTATCTTATCACGTGGAATATTAAGTTTCAAAACACAATTTAAGGGAGCATCAACACAAGTTCAGAACACCAGAATTTGAAAATTCCCTCATCTCCCTGCTTGTTCAGCTGAGGTTCCCCCTTCCCCAGCCTCCTTACAGGGGTATCTTGTGACTAAGTGCTAGGCGATGGTTTTACTTCCAGGTGTCTAAGCTCAGCTCATTATGGGCGAATCATTTGACTTCCAGGACTCAGCCATTAAAGTCTCCCAGAGTTCTACAGTTTCATTCTCCACATGCAAAAGACAGCGATACATAGACTCCAAAAGAAGGTAAAGCCTGTGTATATGAACCACCGTGTCAAAATTGTGGAAAAAAATTACTGTTATGTTAGCATGTTTTTAGAGTTGGAGTGTTTTTTTTTTTTTCCAGATATTCTAGTCGCTGTAACATTCATCATAACATGAGCTGTGGTGTCCGCACGCATCCTGCAAAAGATGATATTACTTCTCTGCCAATAATGGGAGTAACCTTGGCAAACAAACCTAGTATAGGGCTCTGCGGTGAAGAGTTTAATTTCTACCTCAAAACCTAACCACTAGAATTGTTTCTAATGAGCTTCAGGTTAGCCACCCACAGTGTAACTCTGCACGGGCTACTTAGACTGTCAGTTTCCCTAGATGCACAACAAATCCTGTCATCTAGTTCCTGAGTATTACCGAAAGGTTAATGCTTTAAAGACTTGGTCCCAGACTTTGACCCTTCTGAGAGGTGGCAGAATCTTTAGGACTCTGGTCCCTTCTTCTCACACTGTCTGGTTCCTTTGGAGAAGGTCTTGCGCTTCCAACACCATATGTGTGCTGACATGAGAACGTTGTGGATTTGGTCTAGCACTTATGTTATTTGGGTCCCCAAATGGACCAAGAATCCCACCTGTAAGACCCCGAGGGTCTCTGAGACCAGTTAGTTTCGATTGGTAAGTAGAGTTGCCTGTGGCCAATGACTGGAAAGGGAGACAGAGGTGTGACTTTAGGATTCCGGGGCAAGGGGATGAAGAGAAGAAGAAGCTAGAATCCTATTGCAAGAAAAGAAATAAGATGCAGGCTTGAGAGCTACAGAAGGGAGAGCACACCAATCCTATAAGAACTGGGGGAGAGTGACCCCAGGGGGCCGCTGAGTGGGTCTAGGGTAGCAAAGATGGAATATAAATTTTAGTAAGTAATAACTCAGAGTATCGGTGTGTGTGTGTGTGTGTCCTTCATTCAAGAATTCGGATCATTGGACGGTTAGTGAGGAACTCGAACTGCTGCCTCTGGTCTGATTTTCAATAGCCTTAATTGTCTACCACAACATGAGACCAACAGGGCAAAGTAAGCATAGATTGAAACCTCCAAAACCATGAACCTAGATAAACTTCGCATTCTTTTGCTTTATAACTTTGGGTATCAATAAAAAGATTATGTTTTTTATGTAATCTGTATATATTAACTAATGGAATTAATATATTAATATGGTAACAGTTATCCCTTATCTAGCTAGTTCCTGAAATAATCATAAAGAGACCTTTTAATATTTTGAAGTTTAGGTATTAGCTAGGCAGACTATCAACTAGCTCAGCTAAGTTAACCCGACGACCTAGTCCCATCCAGCCATGTGGCCAGCTATACCTTCCCTCTCCTCTAATATCTCCTGGCAGAAAGCCTTCCTCTTTCTTCTTCATAGAGTTCTTTTCTTCTTCCCAAAAGTTCTGCCTATCTCTCCCTACTACCCAATCACAGGGTTTACCTTTTAATTGGCCAATTAACTTGTGGAGCAAGGTTTGCATGGCAAAACTGGTGGTAGACATAAAAATTTGGCCGTCTTGGGGCAACCATATTTAGGGGTACAGAATTTAGCATTTGAATGCAGAGTAGCACCAGAGTAGCCCCAACAGGTATCCTGCCACAGGGCATGAAAGCTGACTCTTACAGCAGGAGAAAGTCAATCTACACGATAACATCATGATAAGAGTAAAGGAAACTAGGAAAGTAATTTAGTGTAGCATGATAAAAGTGATATTTACTCAGTAGTGAAATTTTATGTTCTTCAGTTTTAGTCTATTTTGACTGTAAATGAGAAATGTGATCTTCATATTTCCAAAGAAATTGATGTCATTTAACTGTTGGAAAATTGAGTTAAAATTATATTTCAAAATTAAGTAGAGAAAACTTTCATCTCTTATTAAGAAAGAAAAAAAATACAACTGAATAGAAAGTACTATTAGCAGAATAGCAAAAATAATCCAATGTATTATGACTGTTTTAAAAAGAAGGTATGAAGGCACTGTTTCCTGAGCACTTACATACACAAGCGCACACCAACATGTATGCGTGCATTCTCATGTGCACACAGGTTTTCCTTTGAGTCTATGGAAGTTCAATGTATGAAATATAACCACTGTAAAGCCTCTAGAGTGTCATAATGCTGTGTGATGCGATTTCTGATGGTATGTAACTGAACCAGTGGAGAAGCAACAGCAGACAAAAGCAAGGACAGCACTGGAATCCAACAGGAGATAAGAGAATAACGTGCTTATTCCCTTCTGTGATTCTGTGAGTGATATTACTTGGGCTTAAAGTAAGAATAGAAATGAAAACTTCAGGAAAATGGGAGCATTTTAGAACCATGATCTCTGTTGTTTAGAGTAATGATTCTCAATCTGTGGGCTATAACCCCTTCGGGAGGGGGGTCAAAGAAACTATTCACAAGTTACCTAGGGTCATCAAAAAACCAAGATATTTGAATTATGATTCATAACACTAACAAAATTGTAGTTACAAGGTAGCAATAAAAATAATTTTATGGTCGGGATCACCACAACTATGTTCAAGGATTGAAATACTAATAACGGTAAGAACCACTAGTTTACAGGGTATTTGATATGTCAATCCTACTCTTTATATTTTTTTCTTAACAGAATTCTAAATTTCAGTAATAATAAAGTGGAAAGGAGGAGATAGATAAAAAGAACAGGGGAAGCAGGAAGAAGTCATGGGCTAACAATTCTGGAGTACTCGTTCTTTTCCTTGCTGTGTGCCAAGACTCACAGGGATTTTTTTTTTTCAAGACAGGGTTTCTCTGTATAGCCCTGGCTGTCCTGGAACTCACTTTGTAGACCAGGCTGGCCTTGAACTAAGAAATCTGCCTGCCTCTGCCTCTCAAGTGCTGGGATTAAAGGAGTGCGCCACCACATCCGGCTGACTCGCAGGGATCTTTATGCTTTGTTGTCACTGGTGCGGAAGGAGGAAGGCAATGCCCTAACTCCACTTTCCCATGAGGCCTGGAGAAATGTGTTACTAGAGACTGTGAATGACAGAACATTGAGAGTTCTTCTTCAAGCCAATAGCACAGCATAGAAACCATCATTAATCATAATCCATTGCATTCTTCAGACTTTCCAAGAGTAGACTTAAGTTACTTCACCACAAAACATTTGGTATAAAAGACAAGTCAGGTTAATTAGTTGGATTTAATCATTATGCAAGGTCTACATGTTTCAAAACATCATGTTACACATGATAGATACATAGAAATAAAAACACATGTGTTCATATATATTTCATTTGCTGACAAAAACAAATTTTGAAAGTTTTAAATAAAATCGCATTCATTAAATTTTATATAATGAATCATCTGTGGGCATGTAATTCATTCTGAAATGTTACTTTTTTTTTTTTTTACAAAAAATTATCTAAATAAACACTGTCAATAAACATTGGATTCATGAGATACCTGACTTGTTCTATTTTTCCAGTACTAGTATTAGTCTAGAAGCTTGTAACTATAAAGCCAATTTTGATAATTTTCCTAATATTAACTTTCCTCAGACAATGTAAAAGAAATTATCCTTTCAGTTTTACTTAGTGGCTAGGCGAGACTGTAACTGAATGTATTGAGCAAAGTATCTAATTAATTTCTTCACATAAATACACATTTATTTTTTCATGTAAAGGCATATTTTATTTTGTGAAATTTCAATATGCATTGGATTTTCCAGGAATCCCATCGTGTGTTTTTAGAAGCAAGCATTTAGCTTTCCTTGGCTACTTCCTCATCTGAATACCATATGTGGACGCCATATTGTTGAATTAGTAACTTATTTACTTAATTAGTAACCCAAATTACTACTTTTGTATGCATGCATCAACTCGACTTTGAGCCAATGTAGCACAAATGTGCTAACCTATGTGTGTATACATGTATACATGTATGCATGCTGAGCAACATGTAAGAAATGTAATTTGAAGGATTATTAAGTGATCTTCTGCTGTATCTTATGTTTTATTAGGATGAGACATCTTCAATGGAGCTTTCTTGTATAGACTTAGTCACAAAGACACAAATTAGAAAAGTGACCGAGGAAGATGCTGACATCAATCTCTGGGCTTCATTTGCATGCACACAGATTTCCATATGTACCTACACATGAGGATGTATATACATACACATGCGCACACATACACCCACCATGCACACGTGCACCAACGATAACCAAGATATTGTTTAGGTAATGCGAGTTGTGTTTTTCTGCCTCTAGAGATTGATTATCTATGTGTTGGATTTTATAAATTATCATTTAACAAACTCATAAAAAAAGAGAGCACGAACTTGAAAGAAAGCAAGAACGGTACATGGGAGAGTTAAGGGAAGGAGGAAATTATGGAATTATACTGTAACTTCAAAAATAAAAATTATAATATTCAAAAGAACAAGAGTTTTCTTTTCTGGAAGTCTGCAAGTCATCCCTCTGGATCTAGCCACTGCCAGTGCTCTGTGTGTTGTTTGTAAAAGGGGTGGAGAATATGGAATAGTAACACAACATCATTAAATTAGAAATGTAAGTGGTCCATAATTCAGAACTCACAACCTTAGACTCAAACTCATCCCTCACCCCTGCCAACTACACCTCCTCTTTTCTTTCTGAGAGACAATGTCCTCCAAGGGGTCATATGCTGGCTTTCATCAGCTCATATAGCCAGAACCTGGCTTGCATTGACTGTTAATGGTGTTCTTGGCTCTCTTTCTTAGGGGCTACAATTCTTGGGAGGGAGGTCTTGTGGCTCTTGTTCATTTTCCTCCACCACACATTCTCTCTTCTTACTTCTCTATGCCAATGAGACAGTCAGCCACTTGGAACTTTCTACAAATGAGTATTGCATCCATGTGTGCCGCACACAAGCCCTGCTTCTAATATGCATATACATTGGCAACCTTTCCTGCTCCTTTCAGGAAGTGAAAAACAGATGTTTCAGTTGAACTAATCACTGTGCTTCTGTATTTGTGCTAAAGATCCAAAGAACTTCTATCCAGTGGGTTGGAGATAAGAAAGCACATAAAGTGTGCCTAACAAAAGGACCCATTGGTAAATTAAGAATCTTAACCTTTGATAAATTAAGAATCATTTTGTCATGAAAAGCAACTATTTACTTACTTAATGGTGTATATAATATGATGTATATGAACCGAGAACTGAAATTCTATGTTGCCTAATGATTGGGGCAGATCTATCATGCTCTATTCTTTCAAGACTGCTACACACTATATCTCCAAGGATTGAAACTTATTGAAACTCTGTTATGGTTTGGATCTCAGATTCCCCCCATAGGCTCATGATGTGTGTGTGTGTGTGTGTGTGTGTGTGTGTGTGTGTGTGTGTGTGTGTGTGTGTGTGTGTGTGTGTGTGTGTGTGTGTGTGTGTGTGTGTGTGTGTGTGTGTGTGTGTGTGTGTGTGTGTGTGTGTTTATCAGTTAGTGAAATCGTTCTGAGAGGTAGTGAACCCTTAAGCAATGGGTGCTTGATGGCAGAAGTAAGTCACTAAGGACAGGCAAGAGGCCAGCTCCTGCATGTGAACAACATCTCCCACATGCCGCTGACACCATCAACTGAGCTTTTCCATCAAGCCATCCCACTGTGATGGACTGAACCCTCTGAAAGCAACGATAAATTTCTGCATTAAGTTGTTTCTGTCACTGGCTGTGGTCAAATTGATGCTGATGTAATCAGTACAGAGCATTAAGGCCAATGTGACAGTAATAGTAGCTGGGAACTTCATGTGGTAATGTTTACACTATGAAGGGAGCCCCCAAGAATGAGGTTATTGCCTTAGAAGATAAAACCATGAAGTAGTTACATCTCCTTCCATACACAAGACAACTGTACACCAGAAGCAAGGAACTCCACCAGGTCCCAGAAACACTGGCATTGACCTTGGACTCTGCTCTCCAGACCAGTGGTTCTCTACCTGGAGGTTACAACCCCTTTGGAGGTGGAACAGCCCTTTCATAGGTGTCACATATCAGATATCCTGCTTATCAGATATTTACATTATGATTCATAACAGTGGCAAACTACACTTATGAAGTAGCAACAAAAATAACATTATGGTTGGGATCACCACAACAAGAGGAACTCTATATCAAAAAGTCATAGCATTCGGAAACTTGAGAATCACTACTCCAAACTATAAGAAACAATTCCATCATTAAAGTCATTTATCCTATGACATTTGTTTAGAACAACCCAATTTAATACCAGGATATAGTGACATTTCACCTTACATCGCTTGCTAAGTAATTACATGTAGTTGGTATCTGCACAAGGAGATAACAGCCTTCCAAGAAAGCAACAAGCTTAATTTATACTCTATTATTGACAGAAATAGCTTTGAATCATGTTTACATTAAGTGTGCAGTAAAACCTTCCTGTTTCTCTGAGAATGTTCATTATCAACTATATCAGAAATTGTCAGGAAGTTAACTTAAGCAAACATAAAGGACCGTGTGCACGGAACTCATAGACCATGGCAAACATGTGCACAGACTTAACTCACGGCACAGGATGTATTCACTATGAACACCATCACTGTCATGCACAGAGCTTCCCATGCTCTCCTACTTTCAGTCCTGGGAGAGGGCAGCACAATAGGTGGAGAGCTGAGGACAGCTAGTGACATATACCCAGCGTTCTGGTTGGCATACCCACTGGAAGGTACGTGTTCTGCATTTTGTCTACTTTCTCTTCTAACCTTCTTTATCACAATTTGATAATGGAGAAGAGGTCGAGGGGCTGGAGGGGTGATGGGCTTGTTGCGGGGGGAGGAGACGGCAAGATCTGCTTGATCTAAAGGTTGCACTGTACAGACCTATTCTGAAGTTTGTATTATTCACTATTCTGATGGTGAGAGGGAGATCTGTAAAGAATAAGCTCTATTACCCATACCTAATGAGGAAAAAAACCCACCCACTCTTCCCTGGGGCCTCCTCGCAGCCTTTCTGCTTATTAGGTTTGTTTTTTAAATTTATTTTTCAACAAGTTTGAATGTAACATGGCTTTATCCCTTAAAGACTGCTGAGCACCATAGAAATTGGTGTCCATTTATCACCTGAGTCCTTATTGGCTGTGCTGTTCCCATCTGGCCCAGGCACTTTGCTATAGGCTCAGCTGCTTATTTGATTGAAAGTGAACTAACTGAAGAGTTTAGCTCCCTGTGCTGTGGCAATGGCGCTGAAGCTTCTTTTTGACTTTAGGACTCACATAAATGTCATTGGGGGGGGCGGGTCTTTACTCTCAAATAACAACAGGGTGTTTCTACGTACACTCTGGCCCATGTTGGCTCATGAATAAATAACATGGAAACCTAATAGATTTATGAACAAGCACAGCAGACACTGTGCTGGGGAGATACTCAGCTATTCTAACCCTCTGCAGCTGCCCACCCCTGAGCCGCACGGTCCTTCGCCTACAGTCTGAGTCTTGTCCTGGCTTGTTCTGTTTCATGCATGTCCCCCTGGCTGCTCTCCTATTGCAACCTCATGGCAGGCAAATCCCCACCCCCCACCCCCAGTTCCTTCTCTTTCTGGTCTTTCTCTGATCCTATCTCTTTTATTTTTCCTAACTGAGATGGGGAGCCCCGCCTTATTCTTTTCTGCCCAGCCATTCCCTGAATCACCTCTTTATTAACCGATCAGAGAGAAAGCAATCTTTACAAAACATTGATACAGGAGATGTTCCAAATGTCATGGCAATGCCAACATCTGGACAGCAACCAGATCTCTGGGCATAGCAATGAGCATCTGAACACACCGTGTGCAAAACCAACCCCCAACAGACTTAGTTTTGTTTTCAGTTGACTCTAAGACTGACCCTCTCTGCCTTTGGTGCAAAAGTGAGAACTTTCATATGCTCACAAATATACAGCGTTCTAGTTAGCATTTCTACTTTTATCATAAAATATGATAGATATTTTAATGTAACTACTTGCAGAGCCTGAGCCTTGGGTCAGGAAGAGGAAGAGCGCACGTAGCCGAGTGACATGGAAAAGAAGTGGGCAAATTCCTATTAGGGCCATAGAAGGAAGCCAGAAAATGGGCCTAGGGAAATCTGATCTAAGTCCTATAACCTCCATACACGACCAAGAAGAGAGAAATTATCATCTGTCCTGATAAGTCATTGGCATTTAGGGGATGCCTAAATTTAGGGGAGGGGTAGTTTGGGGAATATGAATTTTCAAATCAAGTGAAATGAGATATAAAAATATTTTAAAGGCATGAAGTATTTTAAATAAAATATAAAAATATTGTAAAAAAGTTCTGATTGTATATAACCCCTGCCATAGTAAAAGTTACAATGGATGAGAAATAATAACATATAATAAGCAGAGATGAGGAACTAAGGAGTGGATGAAGGAGTAGAACATGTGGTTTATCCCGAAGCCTGATGGATCTTATCATAGATACATGTGCCTATGCATGCCCATAGCCACCCTTCATGCTACAAATATAGAGGTGTATAATTATTGGTGGAGGTAAATGATAGTATAATCTATGTGGGGCTTTTTAAAGCTATTCTTCGCCTCGAATATTTTGTATCTCTTTTCATAGGCCACGATGTACCTTTGTACGTTCTCAGATGAGAAAGCCAGCAAGGCAGGGCCTTGGAAATTCTTCACATGCAATTAAATCATTTGCTTTCATGTCATTAATAGGACTAAATGCGATTTTTGTTTTAATGGTGTACAAAAAAAGTACTCTGTGATAAGCTAGAAAAATTTAAAGACTTTTGGCTGCATGTGCAGGCTCATTAAATTTTGGCAAGTTGGGTGTTTACTTCAAAAAATTGGTAATCTGAGAAGTCTTGAAGAAGGTATTATTTGAAAACAAAGTACTCTGTTTGCAAATGCTTGCTGACGGGGCTGGCTGGCAGCGTGGCATTTCGTGAAGTGGCGTGTGGCCAGTGCACTGGGTCTGTGGGCAGTAGCCTGAGATTAAACACTGACTGGCTGGCACATTGGCGTCACCAGCTTGCAGCATTTACATATTTATATGTCTATGTGAACTTTTAAAAATGCTCATATTTTCACAGAGGGCAAAACTACAATATCTGGAAGTCCCATTAGAAACTTATGCAGGGGTTAAACAGGATTTGAACCATGAACTTCTCTTACGTCCACTCCACATCAATGATGCAAACTCTCCACAAATAGGAGAAATGTGAATGAACATTAGGAATAATTACAATTTTGATTGTGAGAGGAACACTGTATTTTTATGAAGAATGGATGGAGCAAATTATACAACAAAGTTATTGTTATGCAAGATTTGGTTCAAAGAGAAATAATGGCTATTTTTTTAAGATGGCAACTGGTAGAAACAGAGAATATGACAACCAATGAATTCATAAGACTCACTGTAAAACATTTAGTGCAACATGCTATAAGTAAATGAATGTGAAGTCTAGTGCTTTAGTCTAGTGGGCTCATAGAAGTTAATTTGTTGGTTAATTAATAGACAAATTGGGGTAAGGAAAAAGTATCCACAATAACTTAGTTAGGACTTAAACAATAGATGTGGTTTTCCTAAATATGGTCTTATTTAACTTTTGCATAAGACTACAATTTTTACTATTTTCACTTTTATCTTACCTTAGAGATGATGGGAAAAAGAGACTCAAGACTGTTAAAGGACTCATCCCAGTTAATAAGGACTGACTTGGAGTCTTGTAAGTGTTTGATAATTATAGCTGCTATAACAAAAGTCTTCTAAATGCCAATGACTTATCAGAAAAGATGATAATTTCTCTCTTCTTGATCCTATATGTATGTTATAGAATTTAGTTTTCTGGATTATATGTCATCCACCTAAGTCTGGCCATCCCTGTTTCTGTATTTGAAAGGAGGAAAGGGCATATCACCTGTCAGTGTGACGGGCTGTAAACTGTCACATGCTCTTAACTATGAGGCATCCGCTTTCCAGAAAACACATTGTATTATGAATAGAAAATCCCAACATTTTAATTGCATAGTTGTGTCTGCCAAGAGTTTCTGCATGATGTCCAGTTTTTAAGTTACTTATACTGAGCCCAATCAGATGCAAATGCATCATTTGTAACATAAACAGCTGAATGTACATTCTACCATCAGGGAAAATATTGTATGTCATCTATCTGCACAAAAGTTTTAAATAAAACATAGTTTTTTATTTAGGTTTTATATAACGTAAGGTGTAAATTTAAAGGAAGCAACAGAAATTCGAGACATGCAAATCAAGAAACAACTACATAAAGGACATACCGCCTCATATTTTGCATTTATATATAACGTTGTGCATGAAATGACTGCAGACACAAAACAACTTCTGCATTCGGTATTAAATATCTAAATCGCATTAGCACAAATGCCTTTGAGCAAATGAATTTCCAATATAGTAAACAAGTCTTAATAAAGTTCTAAACAAAAGAATTTATAATCCTCCCTAAATATAAACCAGAAATGCACTCATATACTGTTCATCAAACTCATGGAAACATTATTTTGTTTTGAAAATATCTGCCAAAATAATTATAAGTAGTTGTTAGTTTCAGAGCCATGTGGGCCTGGGAGGTTTGCAGATTTTTAAGGACTAATGGATGTTGGAGACTGTCTTCTACATCAGAGGCCATCTGGGGCTCGATCTGGTCTTTTCTCACTAAGTTCAAGTCACTATGACAACAGAATTGCCTTCAAAAGTTGATAATCTACCCCTCTTCTTACACCCCTCCCTTCTTCTCCTCACCCATCTTCTCTTCATTCTATTTCCCCTCCTGTCCTTCCTTACTTGCTGATACAAGATATTCTAAGCAGGTATGTGTGTTCTGACCCATTCTTGGAATCTGCCATTTCTTGAATGAATTCAGTTCTTTCTGTTAATGATCCACATAAGAAATGACCCTGATATATCTGTCTCGTGTGAGACTGTGCCAGTGCATGGCAAATACAGAAGTGGATGCTCACAGTCATCTATTGGATGCAACACAGGACCCCCGGTGGAGGAGCTAGAGAAAGTACCCAAGGAGCTGAAGGGGTCTGCAACTCTATAGGTGGAACAACAATATGAACTAACCAGTACCCCCAGAGCTCGTGTCTCTAGCTGCATATGTAGCAGAAGATGGTCTAGTCAGCCATCATTAGGAAGAGAGGACCCTAGGTCTTGCAAACTTTATATGCCCCAATACAGGGGAACACCAGGGCCAAGAAGTGGGAGTGCGTGGATAGGGGAGCAGGGCAGGGGGAAGGTATGGGGAACTTTCGGGATAGCATTTGAAATGTAAATAAAGAAAATATCTAATAAAAAATCTTGAAAAAAAAGAAATGATTTCCTATATGGTATTGTGCTACTACAAGAATTCAATACTCTAATGAGAGTCTAAAGACATGTGTGTGCATGGCAGGGATCAGGGGGGCATATTATAGTATCTATACTTTGGGGATTGTAGAGCCTATAGTATGTAATGTGTATGGTGTAACTGTTATGTGGTGTGGGCTATATTTTATGGGCTATATGGTATGTGTTTGTGTGTGTGTGTGTGTGTGTGTGTGTGTCTATAAATTTATATATATGGTGTTGGCTGTGGGGGTCTGGTGTGTGTTTAAAGTGTGAGCTATAAATGTATGACCTGTGTGTGGGAGGATACTGTGCATAGTATATGGGGTGTGTAAGGTATATACAATGCATATGTGGTACAATAGGCATAACATTTTAACTCAAATGTGAGATTTGTGTGGTATTTATGGGTGTGTGGGCATACAGGTGGTGTGTGTGGTGTATGGTGAGTATAGGGTATGTATGTATGTATGTATGTATGTATGTGTATAGGTGTGTAGTATTGGCTCTGTGTGTGTGTGTTATATATGGTGTATTTGTATACATATGTTAACAATGCTCATGTATGCATATCTTCATTTCTTAGTGATACAGTCTATATACCTCTGACCCCAAACTCTTACTGATGTTGGCCATGCTAGTGTAGTTCAGTGTAAGCCAGTTTCATATTCTTCTCTGGTTCACCTATAAGCTGCCACTCAAACAGTGAGAAGCTGTTTTTCCCTATTCCCCAGCTCTTTGCTAAGTTGACATGACCAACTGAACTACAGAGCTTTTATCCAGTTCCTTTGGTTTCACTCTCATGGGCTCTGCTCATTGCCACAACTTTCCCACCCTCATCCACATCCAAAGTCTGGATCCCTCTATCACGCCACACCCTGTGCTCCTCTCCTGGATGGCTCTTTTACATCTCTATGCTTTCATGTGCCTCACACCGAGCTTAGTGAAGGAAGTCTTACTAGTTTGATGAATACATGGCTTCGTTTTTCTATTACAAGCACGTCTTACAGAGTATTTTCATTATATATATATAAAAAAAATCTCCTGAGCCTTGCCCGCCAACACTAGGAAACCATTGGTCTTTTTGCTGCAGATATAGTCTTCCATTTCTAGAAAGGTCCAGAAATTGAAGCCCCTCTCTATGTAGTCTCTGGATTTAACATGTATTTCTGATTCACTTAGGTCTTCATGGATGTAGTAACTTATTCCTTTATATGCCCCAATATTGTGCAGCATGCAGGCATCACTACACATATGTACATTTTTTTCTCTGAGGGGCAAATTTTATACTTCCAGGTTTTTATTATCATCAGAAAAATCATATAAATATTCATGAGTAGAATTATTGTCCATGTTATTTTTCTGATTGCCTAAATGGATAGCTAAAACTGAAGTTGTTCTAGCATATGATCAATTATTTTAACTTTAGTAAGTATAGGATGAAGCCTTTTCAAGAGAGGATGTACCATTTTGCATTCTCATTGTCAATGAATGAGTTGTACAATTAAAGCAATATTACATGCTCTGTATTGTTTTTCCAGGCATTAGTATACTTGAAGAAATTCGTTGAATCTTAGGACATTATTGAACATTAAAGAGGATTCACATTCTTGGGCTTCTGCTGCTAAAAGCCAGTAGAATCTTCAATTTTCACTATAATAGGTAGTCACCCACAATTATAGTTATAAATCCCCAAGCACATGGACAGGGTACAACTCCATATTAAAAACTCACCTATAGGGCTCAGACTGCAGCTCAATTGGGGGAGTTATTGCTCAGAGTGTTCAAGACTCTAGGCTCAGTCCCCAGAACTTTGTAAATGGTGGTACATGTCTAAGATCTCAGCCCTTCAGAGGTAGAGGCAAGAGTCATAGGTTCAAGCTCATCCTTAGGTTCCTAAGGAGTTTGAGGCTAGCTTAGAATATCTCTAATTCATTGGTTAAGTAATTTCCAATTAAAATAAAAATGGAAAATTGTCTCATGAATGAATTTAGAAGTATCCAGAAGATGTTAAAGTTTATAAAGCAACATTTCAAAATGCTAATGCTAATTTAGACTCTAAATTTGGGGACTATGAATGAAATGATCCCTTTTTGGAAGAAAATAATTAATCATTGTAATATCATAATGATGATAAAGAATACCAAACAAGTTACAGTACTAGACTGTGAAAACCTTCTCCTTGAGAGGGGGGTTTTGTTTTGTCTTTTGGTTTTTTTGTTGTTGTTGTTGTTTTTTGTTTGTTTGTTTTTTTTTAGATACTGTCATTCCTCTGTGAAAGGAGTCTGTGTTCCATCCATAGAAAGTGGCGACAAGAAAAACATAATAGGCAGCTAAAATGACAGAAAACAGAAGGTCTTCCCTTTCTTAGGTTCTGTGTGTGTGTGTGTATGTGTGTGTGTGTGTGCGCGCGCGCACGCGCACGTGCACACACACACACACACACACACGCACGCGCGCACATGTGTGTGTGTTCATATATCCAAATGGAAATTTCTAGAATAGCAAACCATCCCAGCATATAGCCATTCTCCTTCTCTGCTTCTTAAGAGCCTCTCATTTCATTTACATGATCAGTGCTTCTTATTTCAAGACAGACTTTTTTTTTTTCACATTGTCTTTGAGAAGGAGATGGAAGAATAAGGCTAATGATAAAATGCATCCAGAGAGGAGACGGCTCTTTAAAACTATTTTAACTTCGAATAAGAAAGGCAATTTTAGCAGAAGACATTTGCCTGGCAACAGTTACCAGTGGATTTTGAATGTTAAGAGAGAATTCAGAGAATACCAAGTCCTGGCCATTTCTCACTAAATGATGAGAACTAGCTGGACATATTCACAAGAGCAGAATTGTGTCTACAGGGACTGCTAGGAACATTTTCAGACAAGATTTGGAAAAGAATGTTCTTTTGTGCGAGACAGATCTGAGTTAAGAATCCTTCTCTTTTTCTGTTTAACTCTGCAACTTCAGACCAGTGACTACCTCTAGTCTGGTTGTGCTTTGCTGTTTGTTTGTTTGTTTGTTTGTTTGGGTTGGTTTGGTTTTGTTTGTTTTTTATCTTAAAATGGGAACTCTGACTCATTTGTTGAAAGTATGTACCACACGGACACCTGACATCCTTAGAGACATTAAGATAATGCCATTCATTAATTTCCAGATCCTGGGACAGGGAGCTGAGATTTGTTTCAGTCAGCTTAAAACCAGTTTGCTGATTTTCTAGAAACTTGTTTTTTGTTTTTTTGTTTTTTTTCCAGAATTGACTATTGTTTCATCTTGGATGATGTGTTACACAATCACATATCTGTCATCTGTTGCTGTATTACTAAGCTGGGGAACTAGTGGCTTCTAGCAAGAAGGTGTTTATTTCTCATAATTATTCAGGCTAGATTACCAGTTCTCTACTACTTGGTTTGTTGCTGTTGTTTGATTGGTTGGTTTTGTTTTGTTTTGAGGCAGGCTTTCATGTACCCCAGGCTAACCTTGAGCCTGCTATGTAGCCAAGGATGACCTTGAAGTTCCTATTCCTCTTTCTTCACCTCCTAAGTAGTGGGATTATAGGCATGAATGTCCCAATTATACATTGATGGGGAATCAATCCATGGTTTCCTTCATGCTAGGCAAGCTACTTACTTATCCCATCCCATTGCTTAACAGTATGTCTGCATACTGTGGTGTTTCAATCACATGCAATTAACATGTAAAAGGCTGAGACACTCTGATTACCATAAGTCCAAGGCTAGCCTGAGATACAGAATGAGATTCAACCTCAAAATAAAACAACATAAAATAAGATAAAATTTAAAAGATGCTCAAAATACTCCAATTTTCATGCTTGGCCTCTGGTTATCTCTAGAGAAACCTTAGCTTTCAGTTCACCAGACTGAACATGGTCATGTGACTGAAAAGAAACTCCAAGATAGACATGGAACAGCTAGGATGAATTCACAGTATAATCCTTGCGTGTTCTCTGTGAATCACAAGGAATCCCTGTCTCTTCAAAGACCATTTTTTATTCTATCCTGTCTTAGGACTCAAGATAATTTGTTATCTCTAGTGTTTTATGAAATAGGTGAGAGCCATCTTTGCTCCGGTGCACTGCCAGGGAGAGGGTGGCCTGGAGAAGCATCACAGCTTCTGGGAAAGATCCCGTTTCTGGCTCGAGTCATCCGGGACCTTTCCTGCCCAAGGAGAGGTGACTGCCTGGGAGGAGTCTCCTGGCCTGAACTGGTAGGAGGGCCATCTTTGCTCCAGTGCACTGCCAGGGAGAGGGCGGCCTGCAGAAGTGACACAGCTTCTGGGAAAGATCCCATTTCTGGCTCCAGTCACCCTGCACCTTTCCCGCCCAAGGAGGGGTGTCAGCCCAGNAGGAGTCTCAAGGCCTGAGCTGGCAGGAGAGCCTTCTTTGCTACGGTTCGCTTAGGATCCAGTCTGCGCTAGCAAGAGTGTGGACGCCAGAAGTTACACAGCTTTGGGACAGACAGGAGCAACCTAACTTCTGGGACAGACCCTGTTTTGGGCTCCAGAAATTTGGGCACATTCCTTGCCAGAGGAAAGGTGGCCACCTGTGAGGGCTATGTCTGCCAGAGCAGGTAAAAGAGTCATATTTTGTCCAGGGTCCCTCAGTGGCTAGTCTGTGCAGGTAAGTGAATAAACTGAAGAGGCAACACATCTTCTGGGACAGGCACTGTTTTGGGTCTACATCATCAGCAAGGAGGCAGATCTGAACGCCAGGCCTCTGCACCTTCCCTGCTAGAGGAGAGCTTCCCTGCAGAGAGTAATCTGACCACTGAGACTCAGGAGAGAGCTGGACTCCCAGGACTGCTGACAGAGGATAACGGAATCACAGGAGGAACAAGCTCCAACCAGAGACAACTATAACAACTAACTCCAGAGATCACCAGATGGCGAAAGGCAAATGTCCGAATCTTACTAACAGAAACCAAGACTACTCACCATCATCAGAACCTACCACTCCCACCTCAGTCAGTCCTGAATACCCCAACACACCCGAAAAGCAAGAATTGGA
>NC_034596.1:14010808-14011900 GCF_900095145.1 Mus pahari
CAAGTAACATATAAAGGCAGGCCTATTAGAATTACACCAGACTTCTCACCAGAGACCATGAAAGCCAGAAGATCCTGGACAGATGTGATACAGACCCTAAGAGAACACAAATGCCAGCCACATTCATTAAAGAAATATTAATAAAGCTCACAGCACACATTGTACCTCACACAATAATAGTGGGAGATTTCAACACCCCACTCTTACCAATGGACAGATCCTGGAAACAGAAACTAAACNGAGACACATGGACACTAACAGAAGTTATGAAACAAATGGAGTTAATAGATATCTACGGAACATTTTATCCTAAAACAAAAGGATACACCTTCTTCTCAGCCCCACATGGTACCTCCTCCAAAACTGACCATATAACTGGTCACAAAACAGGCCTCCANAGACACAAAAATATTGAAATTATCCCATGCATCCTATCAGATCACCACGGACGAAGGCTGATCTTCAATAACAGCATAAACAATAGAAAGCCAACACTCATGTGGAAACTGAACACTATTCTCAATGATAACTTGGTCAAGGACGAAATAAAGAAAGAAATTAAAGACTTTTTTGAGTTTAATGAAAATGAAGCCACAACATACCCAAANTTATGGGACACAATGAAGGCAGTCCTAAGGAGAAAACTCATAGCCCTGGGAGCCTCCAAAGAGAAACTAGAGAAAGCATATACTAGCAACCTGACAGTATACCTAGAAGCCCTAGAACTAAAGGAAACAAATTCACCTAAGAGGAGTAGAAGGCAGGAAATAATCAAACTTAGGGCTGAAACCAACCAAGTGGAAACAAAAAGAACTAGTCAAGAATCAACCAAACCAGGAGCTGGTTCTTTGAGAAAATCAACTAGATAGATAAACACTTAGCCATACTCACTAGAGGGCACAGAGACAGCATCCTAATTAACAAAATCAGAAATGAAAAGGGAGATATAACAACAGACCCTGAGGAAATCCAAAACATCTTCACATCCTACTGCAAAAGGCTATACTCAACAAAACTGGAAAACCTGGATGAAATGGACAAATTCCTAGACAGATACCAGGTACCAAAGTTAAATCAGGATCAGATTAATGA
>NC_034596.1:14011911-14019761 GCF_900095145.1 Mus pahari
ATAGGGAACTTTTGGGATAGCATTTGAAATGTAAATAAAGAAAATAATAATAAACAAATTAAAAAAGAATATGAATATGAATATGTTTGGAAATAATATTTAGCCTGTGTGAATGGGGAGAAGGTAAACCCCAGGCCTGTCTTTTGCTCATTTGTTAATGGGAGTTCTAGGAGCTGTATTACATCTGTGTCATGAGGACCCTAGGAGTTAAATGTGAGTAGTGACTTCTGCCTCTCTCTCTCTCTCTCTCTCTCTCTCTCTCTCTCTCTCTCTGTGTGTGTGTCTCTCCATCATCATCATCATCATCATCATCATCATCATCATCATCATCATCATCATCATCTGTATAATGTTATGTAACTTCCTGAATTGAGAGAGAACATTCAAACTCAGTCTACTGGTACACATGAATTCTGAACAAATCTTCCAGCTTTGAAAGTTACCATTTTCATGCATCTGACTTATGAATTTATTTATTCGTGGAAAACCCAAAGAAGTATTCAGAAATACTGTCTATTAAGAGTGTTGGTTGTGATTGCTCCAATATAGAGCAGGAGCAAATAAAAAGAGCATATTCAAGCATACTTTATGAAACAAAACAATTTCAAGTGGATTAAGCTCTGTCCAAAGGGCTTGCTAGTGGTCACTCTGTTGTGTGCTTTTCCATATGTGGTGGCCCTGCATATGGTTCTAATGTGCTTCATCACAGTGACTTGCCCATTGAGGTCCCCATTATTGTTCGCATCTTTCAAATGAGGAAAACAGTCAGCCTGCTTTGGGATCCTGAGTTCTGAAGCCATTCAAGTCAATCCAACTAGGAAATTCCTCATCTTATCCCCTCTAATTTGGCTTCAATCTGGGGAGTTTTATTGAATGGCATTTGGTACACATTGGAGTTTAATCTTTTAGTCAACTTTCTGCTTCCCAGTTTTCAGTAAAGCATCATTAGGCTTTCTTTTCTTGCCCTTTCCAAACACATTAGAGGGGGCGTACTTGTGGAGCAGTAGAAATGGAGATCTTATAAGTACAACCCTTTTGCAATCCAACCTGGGGGCAGCCAGAAAAAGCCTTCTCATAAAAGTTCAGAAAATAGTCAGGCAATTTCAAAGTTAAACAAGGCTCTTAGTCCAATCCAGTTAACTGCTTCTCAAAAAAAGTAAGTATAAAGAAAGGGTTTCTGTGTGGGCACTGAGGGTCGGGGGATGGAAACAGATGCTCTCCGCCCAGCTTGGGTGGTCTTTGCGAGCACAGGCATTGAACTCATTGAACTCAGAGTGTGGGGACAACTGCTGTTCTTTACAGGATCCTCTGGGGTCTGAAGGTGAAGGACGAAAAGAAAGTAATTCCAGGAGATGTTGGGAAGTTGCCTGGGAAAGATCGTCTCCCAGGAGAACATTTCATATATTCATTATTTACTTGCACAATGCTTTTGAAACTAATGAGATAATAATTCAAGAAAAAGCAGAAGACAGTTAAATCAAGTACTTTCTTCAACTTCTACAGTGAGGTTTAAACTAAGTATTCTCCCCATTTTCCAGATGAGTCTCTGGCAGAATAAATAACCATAGCAACATCTCAAAATTAGTTTGCAGCTGTAGTGGGAACAGAGGAGAGGTATTCTGTCCCATATGAAACACAACTCCAAAACCATCAGATATGTTCATCTCTAAAATGTTCAAGTGCCCTTTGATCCATTGTGAAATCTTCATTTAGAGGAAAAAGCCAAGGGTGATTACTGAATGGCATTATTACAGATGTATGAGTAGAGTTAAAAGAAGCCCTGGGCAAAAAAACCTTCAGTGTCTATCATAACTCTGTGACCTGGCATTAACTGGAGGCATTTGCTAGGCCTGGAAGAAGTGGCCCTGTGAAAGGCTGGAGTGTTGGAGCTATAGAGAACGGCAAGTTATATGAATGCAGGAGGAGATAGGGTGAGTCCCCAACCATGGCTGCAGAGAATAATGGGGAAGTGTCAGTCCAGCACCAAACCTTCTTCACTCTCAAGATTTCTGATCCACTGAGGCCAGAAGTCAGAGCAACTGGTCCTGAGGCTGTTGCTCCCCTGGAGCAGGTTGAAAAGAGGCAGCTGTTCTCTGAGGACACAAGACAGAATTTTCAACTCACATAATGACCATTGAAAATTTCAGCAGTCCAATCTTAGCAAGGGTCAAAGTCCATTTTGCTGACTCTGACCATCCATCATATTTTGCCTGTGAGCTCAACATTTGTCCCAAGATATGTGGAGACCATTTTGACAAGTGATAAGCTAACAGTGAATTGATGCTGAGCAAGTACTGTGGAAGTAGCTTGGGGAATGTCTCAGAGGTGTGATGGTAATTACTTTAGAATTAGGAAGACATGCCTACTTTACCTTCCTGTGGAAGATAACAAGATTGGAAGTCAAAACAGAATGTTTCCCAAATGTGTCCAGAGGACTTTTCATATAGGTCTTACTGCTAGAGGGCAAATGGACAGTTCTCCCAAATATGACTTGACAATGCTGTCCATACATTAGGGTCTGCACAGAAAAATCTAGAAGGAAAAATCTCAAAGGTAGAAATAGGGGCTAGAGGGGTGACTCAGTGATTAAGAGCTTGCTTTTGCCAGAAACTAAGGTCTAGTCTCACTACCCCATCAGGTACTTTCGAACTACCTGTAACTCCAGTTCCAGAGGATTTAAAACCTGCCGGCCTCTATGGCACCTGCATGCATATGCACACACTTGTAAATAAAGAAATCTATTTTAGGAAGGAAAAAACAGGACCAAAAAGACTAGTTAAGGAATGGCATGAGATTTTAGTGTAAAGTGATGGTTCATACATAGGTTGCAGGGATTGGGGCACAATAGAGCTATGTCACTTTATTGGAAATTTAAGAAAGTATCTGGGTTTCCCAAGCTATCTTTTAATAATAAGATTATTTGGCCCTGTATATGACAACCTTTTCAAATATACGTGTGCTTTACACCACAGAACTTCCCCTGTAGTCTGTCATATTTATTTAAAATTCTCCAGGCTCTTTCAATTAACCCCCAGTTCACTTTTTCCTCTTCACTTCAATCTAAGCAATCATTCTCCATTGTGAACCTGTTCAGACCAGGGTCCAGCTAATGACAGACAAGACCTACTTACAATCCAAGCATTGCTAGCTGTGAGAACAAGATTCTTTACACATCTAGAGTCTTATTTCAGCTGTAAATTCTGGGATGTGTGCTTTTAATGTCTGTCTGGAAAGTACCTATAGTGCCCTTCAGTCCAAGTGGAATACTATAATGTCTATTTCATATAAAATATCCAGAACTCGTATGGTATTTTATGCTGTCTCTCTGTATTTTCCTTTCATCTGTTTGTTTCTTAAATTTATTTTTGATGCAGTGGGAAATGCATTTTATTCTATTTCAAAGGAAGTTGAGAAGGTCTTATAAGCTAATCTTTGAACATTAGTATCTTAGACATATACAAATTGTAAAATAGACAAAAATACAGATTTTTATAATATTCTCCTTCAATTTTTTACAGGTTTAATAAAAATACAGCTTGCTATTCTTTAATACAAGGACATATTGTACTTTGGGTGTTTTCCCTGAGTAGACCAGTACTCTCTTCTGATTGCCTGTCTCTTCTACGTCCAGGTAGTCCATTCGCTTCTTCTAGACTATTCTATTTGCAGGCAATCAATGCAAAAGTGGGGACATGATGATTGCATATTTTAACTGTGCATGAATTAGTGTCTTAACTTGACTTTTACAACATTTTCAGCAACAGAGTCAGAAATTTTGAAAAATATAATTACTTTTTAAAAAAAAATAAGCATAGGCTAGATTCTAGTCGTATAATAACAATACCAGTCTATCTGATGATTTCCAGAAAATGTATTTGTACAGGTATTTTCTTTGCTCTATGATGATAACTTGTCAGCTTAGTGAATATCTACTTACAGGAATTTGTAGCCAGATATTTAAATTTATTTGGAGTTCAGTCCAACCTATTCATCACTCAGCACAACTAAGCATTTAAAGTGTCATGAACCCTCCCTGATAGACCCAGACATAGAGTGGAGGATGGTCTGTCACATGATAGCGATCTAAAAAGAGATGGGCACGAGAGAAGGCAAAAGTGTGGCTGGCAACAAGCATCGGATTTTAGCTTTCTGCAAATGAACCTAGTCTAGGGGAGTTGTTGAATGTAGGTGTAACTGCCTGTGAAAGTGCTGAACTTCCATGACAAGAGAAAAATAACAAAACAATATTGAGATACAACTTTTTTTTTTTTTACCACTTACACAATTTTAAGATGAGAATTGAGATGAGTGGAAAAAAAAATGCCAATCACTGCTAGTGTTCTTTCTTGCTGCACTCCAATTATATAACAAAACTCAGGCATTTTAACAAGCAGAGGGCTGTTCAAAAAAAAAAAAAAAAAAATCTCTGAGAACAGAGGAACCCAATTCAACTGTACTCAGAGTGGGAAGGAAGCAGACAGGATGACCTCATTGTTGTGTTTCTAGGAAAGATGAGTCATGCAGTCTGCTCAGATTCGGGGGAGCTGGAGGGAAGCTGGAAAGCCATGATGCTTTCTTCCTCTTTAATAGGGACCAGAGTCTCATGTTTCTTTTCAAACAAAAGGAAAGAAAACACTTAGAAACTGGCCCGAATCAAGACAACATCGCTAGAATGTTCTGGAAAATATAAATAAATCTGTTTCAACTTGAGATTAATTGAGTTGAGTGTGGAGGGTAGGGTAGGAAATAAGGGTCATATAAACCATCCAAAATCCCAGACTCTCCTGTTTCTCCCTCCTGCCAGCAAGCATCCATAGCGAGTTCAATTCCAAGTTCTCTTTGATTTCCTTGCAAGAACAAAGGCCTAGTTCAGAGCGATGCAGCAGTGTAAGAAGGGACAGGAACAGCCAGAGGCCTCTGCAGCTGCATCAGACCCCATGAGGAGGGATCTGAAGGGGACATTCATGCTTCTCTCCGGGACAAATGTCTGTTGCTAAGTGGAGTGTGGTAGGCATCGCTGTGAAAGCTTTTTCTTCTTAATCGCTCCAAACTTTAGTGGTTTTATGACCCTATAACACAGCGTTTACTGAAAAGTCTCCTACAGAACAGGTGCCGTGGAGATTTATGGATGCAAAATTGCCATAGCGCCTAAGGGGCACCTGAGTGCCATGTACTAAAAGACGCTTTCTGCTGATCACTCTGGTTTTACCTATCCTGGAAAGTTGTGCCACTTTATCAGTCTCTAAGAAGAAAAGTAGAGGTCGTGGTGACCTTTTATCAAGAGTGGGGAAATGTATAAAGTACATTTTCCTTGAAGCTCCGTTTCATCAGATTCATCGAAGCAAGAAAACAGCTTGGAATCCTACTGCAGATTTGTTTGCTTTCACAGGAGCCGGGTGGAGACGTCCTAAAATTAGAGCTCAAATTCTAACAATATCCAAAAACAGCGTCCCTATAGCTTGGCTCTGAAGTTGTAGCAGGTATTAAATGTATTAATAAAATCTTAAGGATTTAAAATATTTTATTTCAGAGAATTTCATTCATATAGGCAATTAAATATGACCATATCTAGGCTCTCTTTCTTCCTCTAGCTCCCATCTCTGCAAAAATAGAAACCGATAAACTTCATCTTGTCATACATAATCACTAAATTCAATTAGTACTGCCTAGAGGAGCATGGTGAAAGGGGGCTTTTAAGTGATTTAAAAATATGTGTTTGTCTTCTTTTTATTTAAAGCTGTGACTTTGTCTATGTAATTATCTGACATATGTGTGCAGCTGCCCAGAGAGGACAGAAGAGCATTTCAGGTACCTTGGAGCTGAATGTAGAGTTGCTGTGAGCCACTTGCCAGGCTCCTGGGAAAGAAACTCTCAGGTTTTTGAAAAGAGCTGGATGTGTTCCTAACCACAGAGCCATTCCTCCAGCCCCATCTCAGAGTTCTCTAAGAGGATTTCAACCTGGGTACAGTTCCCCTTCCTTCTCTTTCTTTTGTTGTTGTTTTACAACGCAGGGGATCCAACCAGAGCTTTTCAAATTTGAAGGTTGACAAACCCAGGGACTTGTGCATGCTTTATCCTCAGCCCATCTTCCCAACGCCCAGTTTCTTAAACTAGGAACCTCAAACACAGCAAGGACAATGACTTATCCAAGGTTCCAGAGTTATAGAAGGTCCTGCAGCTTCAGAAGGACCACACCAGGCCAAACATGAGATTTATTGGGAGAGAGAGGGGGCAAGGTGACAGCAGAAAGAGAAGGGGGATAGAGAGAGAGGGATTGAGATATATATATATATCTCCCACAGGTAAAGGTGGGAGGTGAGCCAAGTGGATTCTGGGAATATGGTGGCTGTTGCCTTGGCAACAGGTCTGCAGGTTCTACCTATGTGATGTTACTGGTTTCAGAGGTCCTGATACCAACACTAGGAATGCTATATGCAAGGTATTTACCTTGATTATACTCATGTCATGGGACAACTGTTTCAAATAGACTTGGCATATTCTCTTCCTGCCAGGGCTAACAATTTAACATCCGGTTTTGGTAAATACCCAGAATTAGCTTTATTTTTATGAAATGTATCTCAGGGGATAGAAGGATAGCTCAGCCTAGGAGTGATTGCTGTCCTTCCAGTGGAGTGGAGCTCAGTTCCCAATATCCACAAAGAACGATGGCTCACAATCTCCTGTAGTTCTAGTTTCAAAGAATCAGGTCATCTCTTCTGAATTCTGGTAAGGCCCCTGCACTCGCTTGTACATACTTACAGTTAGACACTTACTTATGCATAATTAAAAGATAAAATAGATTTTCTAAAATTTTATATTACATATCTGTGAAATTATAAAGCAGTTCCATTAAAGTGAATTTTAAAAAAATCCTTTTCAGTTCACGGGAATACATAACCATTATAATTTCATTTGATTCTTTTGGAAAATGATTTACTTGTGTATATTTTATGTGAATCAATGTGCTGCATGTATGCATGTCTGGGCACCATGTACATGCAATGCATACCTGGAGAACAGAAGACAGAATCAGATCCCCTGAAACTGGAGTTAAGATGGTTTTTAGCTGATCTGTGGGTGCTGGGAATCAACCCCTGCTCCTCTGGGAGAACTGCCAGTGTTCTTAACCACTGAACCAGTCTCAGCTGATTCTCTTCTGTGTCTGCTTTCACTGCTCCGGAATATGATAATTATTCATCCTTTTCAGTTTTCAGCTCAGACTCTCATTTTACAGTTCTACTAGAGGATCCTCCTTAAGGTAGCACAACTGATGGAGTAAGTGGCTTCACACTTCACACTTAAATGATAATTTGCTCGAACTTAAATTCCATAATGAAAAAGAACTTGGGACTCTTTCACTTATATTCTGTACTTTAACACCTATGATAATTGAGTAGAAATTCTGATTCTTGTACATTTTAAAAAAATCATTATCACCGCCCACATCATTATCATCCATGGGTGTTCACATCATTATCACCCACGGATGCCCACCTTTTTCGCCATAGATTCTACAGGCTGAGATAATGTACACCACCAAGATCTTGGACTCCACCCCAGCATTGCAGATGATGCGCCTTGTGTGTCCTCATTCTAATCTGTCTACGAGACACAAGTCTCATTGCTTTGCTTTTGCACAGAGTGAATCTCTGTGCTCTGGGATGGGGGGTCATTGGAATCCAGGCAATGGGACAGGTATTGCATGTTGGAATGCTTTCTCAGCACAGGAATGGGGACTTAGTTTTTTTTTTCTTTTATTATTATTATTATTATTTTCTTTATTTACATTTCAAATGCTATCCCGAAAGTTTCCTATACCCTCCCCCCACCTCTGCTCCCCTACCCACCCA
>NC_034596.1:14019772-14021068 GCF_900095145.1 Mus pahari
TAGCCCAGAAACTTGGAATATCCAAGACACATTATGGAAAACAGAAGAAAATCAAGAAGGATGAACATTTGTGGATACTTCATTCCTCCTTAGAATGCGGGACTTAGTTTTTAAAGCTGGTTTTGCTACCTGATTTTTATCATACAAGGGTGGAAAGGTTGATGTGACTTATATTTTTAGAGGATCCGTTTTATAGTTGCTTGACCCAACTTGCGCAGAGTGTCATAGTGACGGAGACCTATAATGGGAAAACTTTCCCCCATGCACATGGGAAATGGAGAATGTAGGAACAGAGACCAGGCTTAACTGCCAAAGATGTTTCCTGCAGCAGACCATATACCTTAAAGTTTCCCATACCCTTCAAACATACTACCACTCCATGGCACCAGGTATTGGACCCATGAGCTTATGCCAGCATTTCAGGTTCAATTCACTCTTATCTTCTGAGACAGTGCTGGAGTCAATGATTCTGAATCCTCTAACCAATACAGTAGAGATAGATTTGGGTGCTTCTGGGCCTCTGAACTTCCTTAAGTCCTATAATAGGTTTAGAGCCCTCCCCACTGCCTTTTGTGACTCTCTCGCCTTCTTAATCTTGACATTCTCTTTTGGGTGGCTTTTGAGACAAGATCTTACATATGTAACTCAATCTGACCTTGAACTAATGATTCTCCTGCCTCTGCCTCCTACATTCCCTTTGAGCACATCCATTTACTACTGTTTATACAGTTTTCCTAGGTGGTTTAGGAAGTTAAATATGTAATCAGTCACTCAGTCATTGGTTAAAGTCTCCTACCTCTTCCATGACAAAGAACCTGAGTCTTTTTTTTCATTTTAATTATTTTATTAGATATTTTCTTTATTTACATTTCAAATGCTATCCCGAATGACCCCTATATCCTCCCCCCACCCTGCTCCCCTACCCACCCATTCCCACTTCTTGGCCCTGGCCTTCCCCTGTGCTGGGTCATATAAAGTTTTCAAGACCAAGAGGCCTCTCTTCCCAATGATGGCTGAATATGCCATCTTCTGCTACATTTGCAGCTAGAGACACAAGCTCTGGGGGTACTGGTTAGTTCATATTGTTGTTCTACCTATAGGGTTACAGACCCCTTCAGCTCCTTGGGTACTTTCTCTAGCTCCTCCATTGGGGGCTGTGTGTTCCATCCAATAGCTGACTGTGTGTATCCACTTCTGTGTTTGTCAGGCACTGGCATAGCCTCACAAGAGGCCGCTATATCAGGGTCCCTTCAGCAGAATCTTGTTGGCATGTGCAATAGTGTCTAGGTTTGGTGG
>NC_034596.1:14021763-14032279 GCF_900095145.1 Mus pahari
TTCTGGAGTCCAGCTTCTTGAGCTCTTTGTATATATTGGATATTAGTCCTCTATCAGATTTAGGATTGGTAAAAATCCTTTCCCAATCTGTTGGTGACCTTTTTGTCTTGTTGACAGTGTCTTTTGCCTTACAGAAGCTTTGCAATTTTATGAGGTCCCATTTGTCAGAAAATCTTGGTAAATGCTCATTCATCAGACCCTACTTTATTTAATAATCTCCTTAAGGTATCATTTCAAATTATAGCCATTTTCTGAGGAATTAGAGATAACAGTGTGAATGTATGAGGATTCTCTTAGTTTTATTTATTTATTATTGGCATATCTATCTATATATATACATTCATGGAGGAGCACAAATCAACCTATGATACTAAGTACATCACCATGGTGTGTTATTGTTTTCCCCATTATAAGAATTGCTCATGATTCTCAGTCCCATATGTGCTCAACAGTTTAGCTTTTCTCATTGTAAACTGCTGTCTGTTAGAAATAGGACATTTCTTACTTCAAGAGATTTTAAAAAACCCTCAAAAATCAACTTTTTTTTGAAAATGTAGAACTTAATGTAAAAATACAACCAAGAAACATACTTAATGAAGGAAGAAATCTGCTACATTTATGTACCACACAGTCTATAATATTTTGGGGAGGCTGACATAAGGATAGCAGCCCACCTTCCTGGTACAGCTGGCTGCAGAAAAAGCAATATGGACACGATCTTGAGTTAGGAACTGTGCCTGTCTGTTTTTAGCCAACAGGAATTCCCTTGGGTGCTGGTCTTTGTTCGGTCCTTCTTATAAGAGAGTGGATGGAACAGCCTCTTCAGTCATTTTTGCTGAATACATTTAAAGACATGTACTAGTTAAGACCTTTCCTTTGGGCAAGGGGCAGTTTGCAGCAATAAACAAAGAAAAGAATGAAGACTTCAGGAAAGCTTCTAAGGGAGGAAATAGGTGGGATTAAAAACAGTTTTGCATTTAATGAAGACTTGCCTCAGTGGGTTCAGGATGAGAGAACAGTGGACCACAAACTGTGTGGCTTATGTAATATAAAAGTATTTTCCAGAGTAACTGTAGCTGGGACATGTAAGAGCAAGGCAGAGACAGTATGCAGGAAGAATGTCCTTTTCAATAGACATACCTCATTTGGTGAGGGAAAGAAAGTGCCTGTGTTATGTGAAGGCTGTGACCCCATTTCTAAGACCCTACTCTCATGACCCATCCCTCTGAAGGTCCTTGTAAGACATGTACATGGAAGGGTAAGGCGTTCCACACAGTGCCCAAAGGCATAGCAGGAATCATAAGGTCCACAGGGATACTCACATTTACATCCTCGCTCAGAGACGACCTGAGAAAATGCTAAGATGCCAGGGTTGACTCACTTTGGGTCACACAGGAAAGTAAGGCTGAGGTAGAGTTGTAAGCAGACTAGATGGAATATACTTGCAAAACTGTGGAAATCTGAGGTTCTCCCTTCTCCAAAGGGGTACTGCTCTGGTGTATGCTGTAGCTGTAGAAAAGGTACTCTATCTTTCTCCACTCTGTATTCCTTAAATTCTTAACTAAAAGTTAAGACTTCAGGCTAGGATGTGTGATGATGGTGATAAGAGTGGTTGGGGTGGAGCAAGGCAAGAATGGAGTGGTAGGAGTGATCGTGGTAACAGTAATAGTGGTAAGGCGGTGGTAATGGTAAGGATGGTGCGGTGGAGGAGGTAGAGTAGTGATGGTAATGGTGATGGGGGTGAGGTGGGGGTAATGAGGTTAATGAGGGCAATAATAGAAGCCAGCATTCTATACTTGTGGTATTTTCTGAGTGTATAAACTATTTTTTAAAAAAAAACAAAAAACACAAGGTCTTTAGGTGACTTGTCTTCTTCCCAGGAAATTAGAAACTCTTGAAGAGATAAAAATTGTAATTATGTCTTGGCTGAAGTTGAAAGTCAAGGATAGCATCAGAACAAAAGGTCCCTGATTGGGTCAGGATGACATTTAGCCCTTCCATTTGAAATTCAATCATCTACTCCAATGCTAATGATCAAGCATCTTGTCTTCCTAATGAGCAAGACTTGATTTTATCCTCCAGCTCCAGTATTTACCAGTTAGGTGACCTAGAAAATGCATTTAGATGCTGAGTTTCTGTCTCAGAATTTTAAAATATAGACTACAATGATTCCATCGTTTTATCATGAAGAGAAACAAATGATAAAATTTATTCTACAGTTGTACAAGAAGCAAAAGTAATAATAGCATGTGGAGTCATGGCTGAAATGAAAGCTCGTTAAAACGTCTTTATTTTCTGACCTCCATAATTTATTAATCAGTACACATTGCTGCCAATCAAAAAAAAAAAAAAAACGAGTACAGAGCTATGCACAGAATTTACCACCCTCAAGGGAAGGGAAACTATGAAACGATGATGATGTTGTTTGATAGTTTAACCTGAAGTTGTACGTAACCAGTCAGCCTGAAGTCTCCATAGGAAGTCTGGCATGCAGAGAAAGGCAACATATACACGTTTACAGGGCACCAGCAAGAAAGCAGTGAGAGATGCTCACCAGGCCTGGGATCTATCCGAGGGCTCCAGGCAAAGTGGAGTGGAGTCTACTCAGTGCTTCAGTCAGGTGGTTCCTGCTCTCTGCTCTTTATGTGAGGCCCTTATGGAAGAGATGAGGGACTCATTTTAAAAAGCATACCTCTCATAGTGTAAATATGGAAGAGGAAAGAGCCTCCTCTCTGAGGCAGGTATAAATAATCACCAAAAATTTTCATCCCATCTTTTCTTCAGAGCAGAAGCCTTCCATTGGAAAGAAACACCCCAAATCCTGCTGCTTTGAAGCACCAGGAAGATCTGTTACAGCTCGTGCAGAGCCCAGATAAATCACTCTGATGGCTGGCAGGGCAGAAACACACAGTGGCTACAGGTTTGTTATTGGCAGCTCATGGCAGATTCTCTATGCTAGAGTATTGAGAAGTCTACTCTCCTGAGACCAAGGGATACAATTCTTTCCTGAGATCAATCAGAACAGAAAGGATAACAAGGACTCCAGCCCTGGGCATAGGTAAAGACAGAACATTTCCACGAGGACTCATGAGACACTCCAGCTTACAGACTCTCCTGGAAGAGCAAGGAGAGAATTTTGAAAGCAAAGGGTGAAGTGCACATGGAGAAAAAACAAAAGAAGGAAAAACAAAAACAGCATAAAATTAGATTCTGTTCTAAAGCCCTGAATACAAGGTATTATAACAGACATGAGGCCTATGAGACACCCAAAATCAAAACTTTAAAACTAACTCATGTCTGAGTCTTGTTTTTGTACAATTATATGGATATAGGGAAGGCATGCCTAAAGAAAATGTCAACTTCAAGACCAAAAGAATTCACTCTACTCTTCAATTCAATATTTCTGCCTCTCAGGGGAAAAGAAACTGCACACTACACAATAAAAAGAAGAAAAATAACACAGCAGTTGTAAGGCCCAGAGCAGACAATAGAAAGAGAACATGAAGTTTCAGAGCCCTCAGAGAGGTAATGGAAGAGCAAGACTGGCTAATATATTTCAGGCTACAGTGGAAGCAGTAGAGGCTATAAAAACTCGATGGAGGATTTCAGCCAAGAGAGAGAATGGGTAAAGAAACAGTGAGATCAAAATTCTATAAGGAACTTGAAGTTGGAAGAATAAAAATGACTCATGCTGAATCCTAAAAGAAGGTTTTAAAGAGAAGAGAAAGTATGAAGGGAAGGGGGGAGGAGAACTGAATATCCAAATTTTAAGGGATAATTTAAAATGATCTAAAACGCAAGTAACTTTAATTCCAAAGGGCGACACAGAGAAAATTCTAGAAGTACTTGAAGAAAAACGAGTCTGCCTTTTTGAAAAACTGTGATGAATATCAATATGGTGGATGGTGACAAAGCAAGATGCCCAAGCCCCTCCTATGGCACACCACAGATGCACATACACATGCACAGACATACATCTTACAAACACATGCACACACACACACCTTACACACACATGTATATACAAATGCACACACACCTTACACACACATGCACATACACCTTACACATATGTACACACACAACTTACACACACATGCACACACATGTACACACACCTTACACACACATGCATACACACATGTATAAACACACACCTTCCACATAGATGAATACACAAAATCACAGATGCACCTTTCACAGACATGTAAACACACATGCACACACACACCTTATACACACATGCACACACACATGCACACACACACTTTACTCACAGATGCATACACACATGCACAGACACACACCTTCCACACAGATGTATACATATGTGCACACACACACACACCCCTTATACACATTCCTCTTTCTCCCCCGCTCCCCTCTCTCCTGTCTCTCTTGCTCACCCTCTCTCTTTTCTATTCCTAATTTCTGCATTTTCCTGCAGAAGTGAAGAAGGTTGTCTTTACTTTGGTGCTTCCGAGTTCTTTCACTCCCAGGTTATGATGCATCCAAGTCTTGTATGTATGGTCTGCCTACAAGAATGATTATTGGAAAATAAAATTAATGAATTAAACTCTAGGTGGATATAAGATATCTTAAGACATGCCTTAACATCAATTTTAATGTTAAGAAATAGTAAATATGTTTTATTTGAACAGTATATGTGCTAACAGAAATGTTAGACTAAAAATAGTATGTAACATGCAAAATACCATGACATTCTCTTCTCCATGAGAAAACCAGCACACAATTCTCATAGTTTAGAAAACTTTGTAATATAAAGAATTTTCCAGTGATTTGATTTAATTATGAATGGGTCAGGTTTACTTTTAAGGTGATGTATTTGAGATTTAGCCAAGATTTATTGGGCTAAAAAAGCCAAACTACTACCACTACTACTACTACTTCTACTACATGGGGCACCGGTCATGGGGAAATAAAGGGGGTGGGAGAGATGACCCACATCCTGCCAGAGCTCTGGGCAGGCAAATGCAGGGGACTGCCACATGCTCTCCACACCACCCAGTTGGGTGTCTGGCTGCAGGAAGTCATGGAACCCCAATCTGCCAGGGGGTGTGGCAGGGGAGTGAGAGCAGTCCAGAGTCCCTGGGCCTCACAGAAGTCAGGGACAACAGGTTCTAGCTCTTGGATGTCACTGGACACCTCCCTCAAAAGATCTGAGAAAGAGTAGGGGGCCCTGGGGGTGGGTCAGTCTGCCCCAGGGCCAAAGGGAAATGGTGCAGGGGGAGAAGGCTTTGTGGTCATTTCCAGAGTTCCCACAGGTGAGAGCCTGGCCTCCCGGCTGGAGGTTAGATGCAGCTCTTTAGGGGAAGATCTGTCCTATTGTTCTAGCACAGCAGGTCTTGATGACCAGACCATAGTTTTAGAGTTTTACTTTAGAAAACAGAGAGGGGGGAAGGGAGGGGGAGGGAAGAGAGCGAGAGAGAGAGAGAGAGAGAGAGAGAGAGAGAGAGAGAGAAGTAGAGGCCAGCCATGGTCACATGGAGAGAGGGGAGAAGGGGGGAAGAAGGAGGGCAGGAGGTAAGAGAAGAGACAAGAGAAGCAAGAGAGTGAGGAGGGGCCAAGCAGCCCCTTTCATAGTGGGCTGGGCTACCTTGCTGTTGCAGGGTAGCTGTGGGGAGGAGCATACCTGGCTATTGTCAGGTAACTGTGAGGGTGGGGTCTGGACAGCCTACATGACTTAAGGCCACGATGGAGTTGAGGACGGTGGTATCAGAAGTTTTTGTCTGGGGTGTAGCTCACTGTTCTGTCCCTTGCAGAATTTCTACTGGGTCTCTGGAGTAAGCCTTGCTCCACCAGAACACAAACTGCCTTTCGTGGTCTTACACGACTGCAAATACTTCTTCTTCTTCTTCTTCTTCTTCTTCTTCTTCTTCTTCTTCTTCTTCTTCTTCTTCTTCTTCTTCTTCTTCTTCTTCTTCTTCTTCTTCTTCTNTCTTCTTCTTCTTCTTCTTCTTCTTCTTCTTCTTCTTCTTCTTCTTCTCCTTCTCCTTCTCCTTCTCCTTCTCCTTCTCCTTCTCCTTCTCCTCCTCCTCCTCCTCCTCCTCCTCCTCCTCCTCCTTCTTTGTCTTCTCTCTTCCCCTTCTTCCTCTCTCTCCTCCTCCTCTTCCTCTCTTGCCTCTCCTCTTCTTCCCCTTTGCTTTCTCCACTCTTTCCTTTCTATTCTTAAATTCTGCATTTTCCTGTAGAAATGAGGAAAACTGTCTTCACTGTGGCATTTTCTCTTTCATTTATTCCCCAGTCAAGATGTATCCAAAGCTTGTATATATGATCTGCCTATGTAGAACAACAGAAGGCCCCATCCCAGGTAGCTGAATGTATTTCCAGGTTATATCCAGGAAGAAACCACAAAAGCCACCTGAAAAATAGCAACCAGAAAGATGGAGTCTTTAGGCTAAATTGACAATTTCTGGCTTTTTGAAGTTCATGTGTGTAAAGTGGGAAAGGAAATCATTGGTGATATTTAATCACAGAAAGTATTTCTACTGAACAAATTGAGAAAGTTAAAATATTTTTCTGGGAAGCTGATCCCTTTGCAAACAAATAAACAAACAAACAAATGAAACCCAAAGGAAACCATAAGTACAACTTCAGGTGGAACTGTACATATAAGGAAAACACAAGATTATGTCCAGGAACCAACATGCAAGAAATTCCCAGGAGCCAAAAAGAAGATATTTTCCAGGGCTTAGAGAGATTGATCAGTGGTTAGGAGCACTGACTGTTCTTTCAGGGGACCTCGGTTTGGCTCCCAGCACCCATGTAGCAGCTGATAGCGTTCTATAACTTTAGGCATGGGAATACAAAGGCCTTTTTGGGCCTCAGCATCCATGTGGTGCATAGATATGAATGAATCCAAAACACACAAGCACATGAAATATTTTCTAAAGGAGAGTTCAACTTCACATCTTAAAAAATTAGAAGCAACTGAGATTTTTTAAAAATGTGTATATTTTTCCAGGCAGAAATTTGAATTGTATTTTATCAAAGAAAGAATTGTACCTTGGAAAAATGATGTTTCTTAGAACTGAATGAAAAACACTGGACATATTAGGACAACTATTTCCATTGCTCACTGGAAATAGACAAGTGGTCTCTGTTTTCAAGGTAAACCAGTGCTTGGTAGATTGTATGAAACACAGCACAGGGAGGGCTCTAGATGAAAATTTGGAAAGTTGGCAAAGACTGGTGAGGTCCACCCTTATCTTTCTCGGTTTTCATAGAGAAGGCTCCTGTGATGATATCCTTGACTACTAATCTGACTGGGTCTATAATCCACACCTTTGTAGGGTACTTAAAGACATTTCCAGAAAGGATTAACAGAGGAGAGAAGGTCCTCTCCTGAAAGGGTGGTACATTTCAAAGGCAGACCAGATATAAAATTATCCACAGGACAAGCAATGCAGCTGGTTTGCCTGGGCTTTGCTCTTGCCAGTAAGCACATCTATGCTGCTGCTGCTGCTGCTGCTGTTGCTGCTGCTGCTGCTGCTGCTACATCTTTTGCTACCTTCAAGAGTGCAGATGGGTTATCCTTCAAACACACTCTCAAGACCAGCATCTGAGTAGGACAGTTGAGGCATCCAGCCTCATGAAATGAGCAGCTACTGTTTCTAGATTCTCAGGGTGCAACTGACCTCTGTTAGGGACGACCAGGTCCCTAACATTTAAACTATTCTAATAAAGACTATATCTATAGTATATATTCAGTCAATATATACTCAGTACACACAACACACACACACACACACACACACACACACACACACACACACCCATCCATCCATCCATCCATCCATCCATTCATTCATTCATTTATTCTATTGATTCTGAGACTCTGGAGAACCATAAGGCATCTTAGACCTTTGAGTTTCTGACCACAGAGATTGCTGCCTGTTCTCCTGTAACTTCTAAGTTCCTGGGTACCACCAGACCTTTTCTGATCACAACATGTTTAATTTCTTTTGCATGTAGATACCTTAGCAGTTTCTTTATATTCCTTAGTCATTAATCATTCATTCCAAGAATGTAGTATGAAAACAAAAGGGTCATTTTGGCAGATGCTCTCAATATTTATTCTTCTTCTGTAGTCTTTTCTAGCCAAGTCGGCAGGGAATGGTGGTGAACCTTTAGGGAGTTTTGTGAAGAGTGAACGTGACAGCTGAGGAGGGAGAATGAGAGAGAATATCAAAACTCGCATGGCAGTTTTTGCGTGAGAAGCAGAACAATTTTTTTGAATAAGATACTGGGGAAGTATCCAGAGAAATCACTCAAGGAAGAAGTATGCCAGGGAAGCATAAGAAAGCTGCCGACGATCCGAGGAAACCCAAAGTGTTCAAAATGTGGTTTAATAAGAAGTGAGCAAATTGTTCTCATTTTTTTTTCAAGTAAAATTGAAAACATTTCCATGGCTACAAGTAAGAAAGGATTTTATAAACAAGGACTGAAAGGCATTTACTGTAGGGAAAAGGAAATTTAATTAATTGCTGTAGCAAAAGAATTGTTTATTTAGAGATCTCATTAAGAGAACCAAATGTCAAACCCCAAATTAGAAATAATCCATGCTTTATCTCCATCTGACTTCACTTCTAGATACTTTATGTTCTTTGGTAAATACCAGTTGTTTCCCTAACTGACTATTGATCTTGAAATTTACTGCATTTGGATAGTTGGTTTCAAGCAACTCTGTTGAACTTGTATTGATCCTTGAGATTGATCCTTGGAATCATTGTTTTTTTTTATGATACAACTATATCATAAAAGCTTTGCTTAATCCTTAAGAAAACATTTTTGGTTTTGCTGTTTTCTCACTCTCAGCTAAGGGCTATTGACCTCCAGAGCCAAGCAAATGAGGACACTCAGTCTGCCCCCATCAAGTATATGGTTGGGAGTACCTCCATTGCGAATCACTCTCAAGGTTAAGATCATTCTCTTCTGAGCTTAGTTCTGCTATGAATTTGTCCTTTCAAAAAAAAAAAAAAAAACTACTGTGCTGGAGATGCTATTCAGTCTAGCATGAACAAAGGTCTGAGTTCAATTTCGGGAGCCACATAAATTTGGTGTAATGGTCCATTCCTACTACCCTAGCACTTCTCATCTTGAGGCAGAAAGATCAGATATTCAAGATCATCTTTAACAACTCTGGATGGATTTTGAAGCCAACCTTGGATATATGAGATCTCATCACTGCCCCTGCCCCCAAAAGTTGCTACTGAAATCAATATAACTTTCTCTTTTACTATGTCATTGTCCATTGTCCAACCTAAATGGGTTTGAATATTCGATGAAGCTTGCATGACGATAGAGATGGTTCCACCATGGGCCTGATGGATATTCTTTGCATTTTCTATGTGTTTCCACTTGCTTGCTTATTCCTTACTGTTCTACAATGTTGTAAAATCATTAGTAAGCTTTGAAGGGGAAAAGTATATTTTAATACTCTATCTTTGAACATTTGACAAAACTATAGTTTTCTCCCTCACTTTCACTTGATATCTCCAGGGTTTCACTGAGTACAAAATCACTACCATATTGTACATCCCCCTTTGCAGCTAGATGTAGTCCCTTGATCATACTCGAATGAATAAGATATAAGTAAGAATATAAGTTGTATGGAAGCAAGCAATATCCTAAGTGTGAGCTGTTAACAATGTAGTCTAGTGAACTACATTAGTATTCAATATTATCCACAGGATCATCTCCACAGGAGTCAGAAATGTCTCAAATTTGAATGACAATGAGTGAGCTCAAATACATATAAAAAATAAATTAAAATGGAAGCTTACAGAAATATTAACAAATTGCAGTTTGGTATTGAACTTGGACAGAACCAGACTACAGAGACTTTGTGTCTCCGTTCTCTTTCTGTTTCTTCTCTTGCACTACACTTCAGAATGTCTTCCTTCATGTGTCAGAGAGCTTGTGAAAGTTTGGAAATTATGATTCTGGGGTTGAGACACTTCATGACTAAAAAATCAAATCCACCGAATATAACAACTTTCAGATTGGTGAGTATTCCATTTCTGAGCCAGAATTCTTTGCTCTAGAGGAATATGGCTTATTCAAATCACATGTGTTTTTTCACATGAAAAATAATCCCCCCCAAAAGAGGGGTACTTATGAGTTCCCCAAAAGTGAAAACAGGAAGTATTTAATTCAGACTTTCTGGGCACAGGTAATGTGATGGTGCAAGTGAAAAGACTAGCAACTGAGGGCAGATCCTAATCCCAGGGCAGATACCTCTCAAACAGACCTACAGAGCAGTCGATCTGACTAGAGATCATGCTGGTACCTGATCTTCTTTCACCTAAGATATGGACTACTTATACACATCCCAAAACTCCTTCCAGACATGGGCCTGGGCTTCTGCCTTAAATGATTTCTTTGCAAGGGGCATCAGAAAGTTAGCACTGTCAAATCCCCCAAGGAAAGGAGAAAGGACTCTCTCTCTCTCTCTCTCTCTCTCTCTCTCTCTCTCTCTCTCTCTCTCTCTCTC
>NC_034596.1:14033739-14034771 GCF_900095145.1 Mus pahari
TGGAGCATAGATATTCAGGATTGAGAGTTCATCTTGGAAGATTTTACCTTTGATGAGTATGAAGTGCCCCTCCTTGTCTTTTTTGATAACTTTGGGGTGGAAGTCGAGTTTATTAGATATTAGAATGGGTACTCCAGCTTGTTTCTTCAGACCATTTGCTTGAAAAAATTGTTTTCTAGTCTTTCGCTCTGAGGTAGTGTCTGTCTTTTTCCCTGAGAAGAGTTTCCTGTAAGCAGCAAAATGTTGGGTTCTGTTTGTGGAGCCAGTCTGTTAATCTATGCCTCTTTATTGGGGAATTGAGTCTATTGATATTAGAGATATTAAGGAAAAGTAATTGTTGCTTCCTGTCATTTTTGTTGTTAGTAGTTAGAGTTGGCATTCTGTTCTTGTGGCTGTCTTCTTTTAGGTTTCTTGANGGATTANNTTCTTGCTTTTTCTAGGGCATGGTTTCCATCCTTGTACTGGTGTTTTTCTGTTATTATCCTTTGAAGGGCTAGGTTTGTGGAAAGATATTGTGTAAATTTGGTTTTGTCTTAGAATATGTTGTTTTCTCCATTTATGGCAATTGAGAGTTTAGCCTGGTATAGTAGCCTGGGCTGGCATTTGTGTTCTCTTAGGGTCTGTATAACATCTGTCCAGGATCTTCTGGCTTTTATAGTCTCTGGTGAGAAGTCTGGAGTAATTCTAATAGGCCTGCCTTTGTATGTTACTTGACCTTTTTCCCTTACTGCTTTTAATACTCTGTCTTTACTTAGTGCATTTGTTGTTCTGATTATTATGTGTCAGAAGGAATTTCTTTTCTGGTCCAGTCTACTTGGGGTTCTGTAGGCTTCTTGAATGTTCATGGGCATCTCTTCCTTTAGGCACAGGAAGTTTTCTTCTATAATTTTGTTGAAGATATTTGCTGACCCTTTAAGTTGANAATCTTCATTCTCATCTACTCCTATTATCTGTAGGTTTGGTCTTCTCATTGTGTCCTGGATTTCCTGGATGTTTTGAGTTAGGATCTTTTTGCATTTTGCATTTTCTTTG
>NC_034596.1:14037006-14065224 GCF_900095145.1 Mus pahari
TGGAGCAGCTGTTGTGTTCCACTCACCAGTGATCCTAAGGTTGCTTGGGCAGTCTGCTTGGAACCATGGGTATGTCTGCCGAATCTGTGCCCTAGGTAACCAGGTGCTGGTGCAGACTGGAGGGGGCTTGTGCCCATGGTCAGGCTGGTTCTCTGCTGCCCTAGTGCTGTCTCAGGTCCCGTGCACAATTGGATTGGAGCAGAAGTTGTGTTCCACTCACCAGTGATCCTAAGGTCGTGTGGGCAGTCCTCTAGGAACCGTGGGGATGTGCGCCCACTCCACACCCTAGGTGACCCGATGCTGGAGCAGACCAGAAGTGATTTGTGTGAAAACACTTTTAAAAGGTGGGAAATGGAATAACTTTAGTTCTAGCTTATTGTTGCAGTCCTAGGACTCTTGAGGTTAAAACAGAAAGATCATAAATTAGAAATCAGTGTGGGACAAATAGTGAGGCTAGCCTGTGCTATTGGTACTCTGTATTCCATAGAGAACAAAATAGATGGAAGGTAGGCAGGATAGGAAGAAGAAAGGAAGGAAGGAAAGAAGGAACAAAACAATAAAATTGAGAATTGTGTTGTAGCTCAATGGTAGATTACATGGTTGATATGAACAAGGATTTAAATGTCAGTGAATTTAAAACAAATCCAAATAGAGTCCTCTTCCTGTCTTTCTGTGGTCTTGTCTCAGAGAGCCATAAATTGTTGTTAGCAAGATGACTTTAAGAAATGTCACAATTGGACATTCTGCCTCTAACTTGAAAACCACAGCTGTGACCAGATGGTCAGCTCCAAGCTATCAGGTACAGTGAAAATGCTCTTCACTTGCCCTCTTGTCTCTCTTTTGAGGGCTCATGGAGACCATTGTTTTCAGTGACAGGGCAAGAGAAGTTAAGAAACTTAATGTCCCAGTGATTGGTGCTTCTGTGGATTCTCACTTCTGTCATCTGGTATGGATCAATATAGCCAAGAAACAAGGGGGCTCTTGGCTAACCTTCTGGTATCATATCCAAGCATGCCAATGTTCAGGATTACAGAGGCTTAAAGGCAGGTGAAGGTCTCCCTTTCAGGAGTTGCTTTACTATTGACAATAAAGTTATCCTACTGAGATCACTAAAAGTGTACATGAGATGCAAAGATTAGTTCAAGCCTTCCACCTCCCTGACACACATGATGAAGGGTGCCAAGTTGGCTGGAAATCTGGCAGTGATAACATTAAGCCTGATGTCAAGAACAAATATTTTTCTAAGCAGAAGTGAGCACTGGCTATTTTTATGCCAGACTATATTGGGCAGCCCAGACTGTAACAGAACATCCTATGTACTTTGTGCTTAAACACAAAATGTGATGTGATTGAAGAAACATCTTCCCTTCGGGGGTGGGGGTGGGGAGGGGTGACCCTTTCTTGTACTAGTGGAAATGGAATCAGGTGTTCTGTGGGCCAATCACCTGAGGTACCAGTAGCAGAGCATCTGACTATTATTCTTTTGTAGTACCAATTCAGCTTGGATGGAGAAAAAAAAAGGAAATAAATCCAAATAAAGATACAAACAAAGAGAGAATTAAACCATGTCTTCTACGATACCCATACTGACACTAAGTCAGATGTAGTCCCCAAACCCAATTGCATAGCTTTCACCTTGGCCTACCCTTTCTTTCAACCACACATCAAATACCCCAGGCTGAACACTGATAGTTCAGGCATCAGAGAAGGCCAGGTTCCAGGCATGTGGCCATCTACTTACTTCCAGCCACAGCTCTCGTTCTGACACTGTTTGAAAATTTATAGCCTTAATATTTGAAAAGTATAAAATATAAGATATATATTTCCGGAGCCTGCAGTTTAGACATATGCTTTTAATTGTAAGAAAGCTGTTTGGTAGAGAGTTTCCAAGGGTCTCAAACCCCTTGTAGATACTGTGGAAATGTTATATTACTTCCACAACAAGAAGTAAGACCAATGACCTGCACACAAAGTCCTCCATCCTCACATGCACCTCTCGAAAGTCACAATAATACCGGGAGACTTGAAGTTACATATCAGCTCAGGAATACAAAGCATAGTTTCCTGGTATTGGAAACAAGCCTTCCCCCCACCCCCACCCCGCTTGTCTAGGCAAAAAAAAATAAAAAAAAAAGTTAACATTCTTGAGAATTCCATTTTTTTTTTTGAGAGCCTAAGGCAAAGTTAACATTGCAATGAAATCAGAACAAATATGCCAAAAGATATATATGCACTTGGGATGAGAGAGTTGTCTTTGTCCAATATTTTATAGGAAGGAATCAAAGCAAAGTGAAGAGTGCACACAAGAAGGTGGGGTCACACACATCTGCTTTAGTAATTCTGTGTATAATTAGACCAGAGGTCCGCATGCTTTGGAATTGATAGCTGTATTTAATGTACTTTCTGATTTGTGGTTTCAAAGCACTAAGGTCTTTATTAGGCAAATCTCTCAGACAAAGGAGTTTGACAATTGCTTGGGCTGGGGACCAATTGATAAGTGTTAATTTGTCTTACATCTGCCCTGGAGAAGTACAACTGTGGGCCAGTTGCTTGCCCAGTCACAGCATTGGAGTAGGGAGGATTAAAGGAGAGACTAAATGGTTCAAGGTAGGTTCTAGGCAGCATGAGCTGCCATATCTGCTACTTCTGTAGATTCCCATAAAGACAGACAGGGGCCATGGTCAGCTGACAAATTTTAGCACTCACTGTGTTTATCTAACTTACATGTTTTTGAGACATCTCTTAGTACATATTAAGTGCATGTAACCCAGGCTGCTCATGAATTAATAACACATATACCCACTTCATTCTTCCAAGTGCTGAGGTTATATGTACACACCACCCTGGTACTTATGTTATTTTAATTAATACAACAATCATTGGAATCATTGGTATAGTTTAACCAACTCACTGTACAAAGGACACTTATTTCTGAAGGGGCCGTGACATCTTATTTATAGTCCTGCAGCTGGTCTTTTGCAACCAGGGATTTAATTGTAAGTCTATACACCCAGTTCTCTCTCTCTCTCTCTCTCTCTCTCTCTCTCTCTCTCTCTCTTCACTTTTCATCCATTTACCACTGACAAAGCAGCCCACCTTTTATGCCATCTTAGCTTAGCTACTCATTTACATTGTTCCAAGAAACTAGAGATGTGGTCAGTGTGTTCTAAGCTATTGCCATCAGTAGAGAAGTGCCTTTATAGAGTAGCTCAAACTTTTCACTATTAAAAAGAAGCACACAGAGATTAGGTTAAGCAAGTCCCCATTTCTAAAGCTGTGGGTTGATGGTTCAGAAGAATCCATGGCTTCTATGGTCTAGTATTTACCACAGTGTTCTAAACTCCTGACCTTTTGTTCTCTGCTAGATCTGCCCACAGAGGCTGAATCTCCTTCTTAACCTGTGCTTCTCAGGGAGTCAATATCCATTTGCTTACTGAATCAGTGAAGAAAACTCTGAATGAATGGAATCCCCCTTCTCAGGAAGATCTGGTTTGTTGATGGTAGCAGTGTGTTGGGGGTCAGGATTTCCTGAAAGCCAGAAGACAGGTTGATAGAACTGTCTAGAGATTAAAGGACTCAGAAGAAAGAAGAGATGGTGGAAGGCTTGTTTTGAATAATAGCATTGCAAAGCAAAGCTTAGATATAACCTTAGATGATATCTCCAGTGGGGTACCTTGGAAGAAAAGGGAAATGGAAAGAAGAAATATGTACTTGCTGTCAACCCTTAATATTTTATCTCAATTGATAGCTGTTATAATACTTAAGTGAGAGTAGCTTACCATTGTGGAGTAGAAAAAGCTGAGGCTAAAAGGTACAAATAATTTGACACTCTGCAGTGTATTGAGGCACTAAGATTTGAATAAGTGGCTATTGTGCACCAAATCAATGTTCTCCCTACCAGTTCACATCATCTCTCACCTCTCTCAAGATGAAGGAGGAAAAATGGAAGAGCTAAATTCTGGAAATGGGCCGGGCGTGGTAGCACACGCCTTTAATCCTCAGGAGGCAGAGGCAGGCGGATTTCTGAGTTCAAGGCCAGCCTGGTCTACAGAGTGAGTTCCAGGACAGCCAGGGATGCACAGAGAAACCCTGTCTTGAAAAAACAAACAAACAAACAAACAAACAAATAAATTCTGGAAATGGAAAGGTTACAGTAGAAAATCAGAGGATCTTGAAGACACTGATCACACTCAGTCATAAATGAGAAGAGAGCTACAACTGAGCATGCCAGACTGGAGTTCTTTATGCGCTTCAGGACCTGTGACCAGGAAATGGTACCACCCACCCACTTATAGAATGAGTCTTCCCATCTCAATTGACATAATCAAGTTAATCACCCATGGAATGCTTAGAAGCTTGCCTTATTGTTCCTGTCAAGCTGACAGTATTAAGTATCAGGGGCACTTACTAGACCATCTTTGGTTCTAGTTCAGTGATACTTAATATTGTAGGGAAAAAAATGCTAGAGGAGCAGTGATTTAGTCTCCTAACTTGAGCAATTGGCTTAAGTGTGAGTAAGAAGTGTCTGTGTGATTCAGCTATCTCCCAAGCTTAAGCGGTCCCATCTGTCCCTTCAGCACACTTGGCGCTGCTTCATATGGTAAGGGCCAGGCTTCCCACCCAAGGCCTCAGTCACTGTGTTTGCATTTAGTGTTGTGGCTACAAAACTGCAGTTGGAATTCCTTCTCAATCGTAACTCCTGAATTTGTGCAGGACAAACATCTATATCATCTGGAATTTTACAGTTCACAGATGTTTAGTTTGAATCAGTACCGCATAAGATTTAGATAAGCCAGTGACATCCGGCCTAAAGATGGCCAGAGATCCATGGGACACAGTCATTGATTGGGGTCTTCCAAATGTTACCAATATAGCCCAGATGACACCAAGCATGGAGTGATAATGAAGAACACCCTCGAATGACTCAAACTGCCTCTGCTTGGTTGATTTAATAGTACTATAAAGGAAGTGTGCTGGGATCCACATGCTCGTAATCTAGGGATACATTCTGAAGTGATCCTTTCTTTCAAAAAATATTTTTAAAATATTTCTAGTCGTTTAGAAGAAAGAAAACTTTGTTGGGAAGAGAACAAGAAAGAAAGAGGAGAGTGGGCGAGGGAGACAGGTACAGAGAGACGGAGACATACACACAGAGACAAGGAAGACAGACAGACAGACAGACAGACAGACAGAGACAGGTTACTTACTCATGGATCTAGTAAGCCATGCAAAGAATAAGCCTCACTTAAATATCAGCAGTTAAGTAGGGATTTAAGACAATGCTGTGAGCTAATGATACTACTAAAGACCCAGTGAAACCCGTAACTTCAGCACGCCATGCTTAATCATGATCAGCCCACGTAAGCCAAGAATGAGCAGCCCTGTGTGGGCTTAACTGTACTAATTCATTCTATTACCACAATTTGACCATCTTTCTACAAAAAAAATTAATCCCAAAACAAAATGAAGCATAAAGTGTCAAAAGATCCATGGCTGATACGCTCAGGCTCCACGTTTCAGCATCGTCCAGCTGGAAGCCTGTCTTTGAAGAACATGGGGAGTATAATCTACAACTGTAATTCTGCAAGTGCCTTAGACAAAGCACTCTCCCCCCTTGGCTATTGGAGTCTGGAGTGTACATCTGTTCCTGATGTAGAGCCTGGGTTTGTATAAAGTCTGTGCAAAGCAAGAGTTGGCTGCTATAGAACTATCAAATCTCTAATTAGGTAAATCACTCAGAAGCACACAACTCCCTGGGAGCTGTTAAATGGTTTTGGAAAGTGTGATCTGCCTGGCACAGGAGCAATGCATGACTTGCTGTGGTCTGATTTGCATTGGATTATTATATTCAAGTTTCAACTTCCTTTACACTATTTAGAGAGATTGTCTAGTCTATGGTAACATATGAAGCCCTACCTTGTAAACTTCCATTCAGCCCACTGAATTATACTTCAAATGTTTATTCTTTATTCTAATGTTTATTCATTATTTTTCATATTTATTTTCAACTATGTCTATCCAGCAAGAATACTGCCTAGCCCAATCTTCACGTTCTGTAGGAATGGAAACATCTTCTTCACAAGCACAACAGTAAGTAGAAAATACTAATTTTGAAGACACATGAGTTAGTCAGGTCTATTTCCACATAGGACATTAAAAATCATTATAATAAGGTCAGAATCTGCCTGGCAGTTTTCCATCTTATAACATCTCCAAGATTGAAAACAAAACAACACGGCAGGGTTACAGCAACAGCGAATCTTCAGGCAGTTGCCACAAATTCAGCCCAGACCCACCAGACAAAGCCTACTCTGGAAGATGAAGACGGCAGCAGCTCTCATACAGAGTCTATCCAGCATGAGACACAGTGGTGGGTGTGCATATAAAGGGACCAACAGACCATTAGGATGAAAGGAGGAACAATGCAGGAGACGCTCTGACTGCTGAAACCCCAATGTTCCCCTTAAACTTAATTTCATTTAAGAAAACGATCTCTACCACTAGAAGTCGTGACAGTGAATAATCCACATGCCTTCCAAGGTTGTTTTAGCATCACTCTTAATAACATGAATTTCAGCCTCTCTCGATCACTTGAGCTTTTAAACCAAGGCAGGTCTAGGGTCAGACCAGAGTTCAACTGCAGTACTGATGACCCTCCAAGGTCATGCCTGAGTAGGAAGAAGGTGTTAACACTTGATTTGGAAAATGAGTGCCTAGGACCAAAAGACTAACTCAGGTAAGGCAGCAGCAGAGAATTTAAAAGAGAAAATAAGACTCAACATCTCAATCTAAAATGGGGTTGACTGGGAGAGAAATAGAAAAAATAATATAGCTAAGAATAGGAGGCAGAGAGAAAAGAAATATGTAGAGAGAAGAAAATAAGCAAGGAGAGAAATCTACTTCCTCAATGCTTAACTGAGCCACGCACCTGTAAGAAAAGCACTCTGTGCTCTCAAAGGGAGATTCCCTTGTCTGGTTTCCAAACACATGATTTGTGTTTAAATAGCAGTAAAATGCCCACACCAGACAAACATGATCACTTCCACTCATGGGGTGTCTCTGCTACTCAAGGCAGTGTGCTCTGTCAACAGTCAGTCAACGGGAGGGAAGAAAACCTGCCATTCACCCCATTCTCTTGGACAGGAAGGAGATGACTGCTATTTGTTGGCGATTTGTTTGCTACCTGAGGAAATGCTCTTGGGAGATGGAGTCCACCTGGTTCATGGTTACAGTGATTCCCAAAGGGAAGTCAGTGTAATTCTCCATTCTTTTTCTTTTCTTTTTAAAATTTTTTATTAGATTATTTTCTTTATTTACATTTCAAATGTTATCCCCTTTCCTAGTTTCCCCTCCGAAAATCCCCTATCCCCTCGCCCTCCCCCTGCTTCCCAACCCACCCACTCCCATTCCTAGCCCTGGTATTCCCCTATACTGGGTCCTAGAGCTTTCACAGGACCAAGGGCCTCTCCTCCCAGTGATAACTGACTAGGCCATCCTCTGCTACATATATAGCTAGAGCCACAAGTTCCACCATGTGTTCTCTTTGATTGGTGGTATAGTTCTAAGGAGCTCTGAGGGTACTGGTTAGTTCATATTGATGTTCCTTCTAGGGGGCTTCGGTCCCCTTCAGCTCCCTGAGGATTTCTTTGGCTCCCTCATTGGGGACCTTGTGCTCCATCCAATGGATGACGGTGAGCATCCACTTCTGTGTTTGCCAGGCACTGGCAGAGCCTCACAGGAGACAGCTATATCAGGCTCCTGTCAGCAGGCTCTTGTTGGCATCTGCCTAGTGTCTGGGTTTGGTAGGGTGGATCCCCAAGTGGGGCAAACTCTGGAAGGTCATTCCTTCAGGCTCTGCTCCATTATTCCCCATTCTAAGAGAAACAAAGTATCCACACTTTGGTCTTCCTTCTTGAGTTTCATTATAACCTGACTCTCCTAACTGCAATCCCTTTATGTATATTATTTTACTTCTATTTTATTTTTACTTCTGTCTTACTGATATTAACAATCACTAAAAATTGTGATTTTTGTCTATTTCATTAAAAAAGTTTCCCAAGTTTCAAAGGATGCTTTAATACAACTTTTCACAGGGCCCAGGATATGTAATGGTGACAAAAAGAAGATGCCATTGGCCTACTTGATCTTTGGAGAAGAACCCAGGCACCTGGCTGCTAACAAACATAAAACTATAATGACCTTGGCATTGCTGCCTTGCCTGTGGTGGAACTCTGAGATTGTGGTCACCATCTCTGTTAATAGTGGACTTTGCAATTTAATAGAACGGATAATAAAGATGAAAAAAAAAAAAACACCCAAATAAAGCCTTGTCTCACCATGAATTTCCAATTCTGGGTCCTTCCTCTCTTCTGCTTTGGTCATGGAGATTACGAAGCCAACATTTTTTCTGTTGGTAGACGGAGTGTATAGACCCTACGTGACCAAGGTCCTTATGGCTCCTCACAGTTGGATAGAAAATATTCAATTCTTTTGTGATCCAGATGTTAAGAGTTTAATCTCTGGATGAAAGCGGCGTCAGCACAAGCTTGCCATCTCCTTCAGGGGGCATCACAAGATTGCTGGATCTCAGATGATCCCAGTCATCCTCTGGTTGTCTTTTCTGAGTTTTCCTTTCTGGGGATTTATGAATTATACAGTAGCAATACATTGCAGCCTCCTCATTTTGCCTCAGGGCTTCAGAAATCAAGGTTACAGCTCTTTTTATTCTCTGGAGATGTATGAATGAAAATCATCTCGTGGAGGAGGAAAAGACCTTCGCATTGAATTTAATCCCCTAGCATAGCCCAAGCTCCGAGATTCACATGCAATCCAAATGGCCTCTTATGGCAACATTTTCTTTGATCCTGAAACTAATCTCATGAGGAATTTTTAAATCCACATTTTATACATGAGAGAATTCCCCACAGCTATTGAGGTAGAGGGGGTTAAAGCATGTATCCAGGGCCTCAGAGATCTGATTTAAAGTTGTTCGCTGCTGTCATCAGCTATCAGGCTAATGTGAAATTGCCTGTGAACTATTCTGTGGCTGTTAATTGTATGTCTAGCTACCCGAGAAATTCTGAAAGGCACAGTACAGACCTGGACCTCTCTAGCTTCAGCAGAGTCTCAGAAAATAATTGCCTATATAAATGATGCTTGAAAAGTAATTTTATCTTCTAATGAATTGAGTCCTGTTGGATCAAGAAGAATTAAATCTACATTCTCCATCGATGAGGCTATGAATAACTTCACTTTGTGCAAACCAAGCTGGCATCTCACACTAAAACCACATGATTACTGGTCTTGAAGAAGTATCATGAATGACCACCATATCTTGGACCTCTGAAATGACTGACAATACTTTTCACAATTTTTGGAGAGCATACAAGAAAGTAGAGCAACCATGGGTTTTTAGTCTGAGAGGCTTGGATAAAAACTTTCAGTCTACTACACTGAACCATCCAAATATGGGCAAATTACATAACTGCTCTTTGCATTCTTTAGTCATAATAATATCACTTACCAATGGACAGTTGGGTGACTTAATGGGAACCCATAAGTTTAACCTTCTGTACGATGCTTTATTTCTCAACTTGCTTTGCTTCCATTCTGTTCCACCTGTGAAGTGGTCTTAGTGTTCATCTAACTAGAGCATCAAACAAGCTCTAAACTGTTGGATTCCATCTAAATTTTTCTCTCTCATCTTGTGTAGTTACCTTTGCTGGATACAATATAATGTTGAAAGTAGAAAAAATCCCTGGGTATGGGAATCTATGCCTGCAATCATAACACTTAGAAGAGGGAGATCAGAGAATCCCTGCAAGCTTGAGTCTTAAATGGCCTACATACTGAATTCCAGGCCAGGGAGGGCTGCATATTAAGAACCTCCTTGAAAAGTGAAACAAGCCAAAGTGTTTGGTGCTTAGGGCTTGTAAGTTGGACTAGAGAGTCTCCTCAGGTAGAATTCAAAGTTTAAGTATTTTTAATTCCCTCATGCCTCTGTACAGCTTTCTGTTTTGTTTTGTTTTGTTTTGTTTTTATAACAGATAGTTCATACTTTATTTCAAGTCTACATTGCTGAGTTATAGAAAGAGGGAAAGCATACCTACTCTGTAACATGGTAGGTCACAGATTCATCCCCAAGACACAAAACTAAAAGATAAAATGAAAGAGTACCATGGAAAGGAAGGGGAAGATGAGGAACAGAAAGAGAAAAAGAGGATAAGAGATGAAGAAAGGAGGAGAGGAGGAAAGAGTAAAAAGACAGGGAAGAATGTAGGCATGGGAGGAGGGCGGGATGAGTTACCTCATGTTCCCTCTTAGTAAGACAATGCCAAAGCCAATGTAAAATGTTCATGTCGCATTCAAACTGGAAACTGGGCATGGTGCCTAATACTTGTCATCTCAACACACAAAAAACTGAAACAGGAGGATTCCTGTAAGTTTGAGACCAGTCTGGTCTCCATAGAGAGTCACAGCCCAGTATGAGTTAAATAAAATCAAATTTGTAGATCTTATTCATATATAAAAGGAAACCAAAACTATGAAAATTAAAGATGAAAAATGAGGAAATAAGGATGCTCCCATCTTCCTGATGTATGAACCTGAACAGAAGAATCATTAAATCACTACAAGGAGTCATTGACTCACACTGATTTTATGGATTGAAGTTTAATAACAGAGGATAGTGTCTGGGGCTGGGATGTCGCTCAGTGGCAGACAGCATGATCAATTCCCTGAAGCCGTAGTTTCTAATTCAAGGCTGAGGGAGAGAAAACTGGAAGAAAATAAAGAGAAGAGAAGATGGGAAGACTGAGGAGGAGACAATGGGAAGAAGGGAAAGAAAGGAGCTGGGGGTAGAAGACCAAAAAATAGAGCCAGTTCCCCATTTCAGCTCCCAAACTGGGCAATGGAACTTTAAAACAGACTCACTTACAATGATATTTCAAATACATATCACCGACCCTTGGACTCAACATAATTTCAAACAAATTACCTGGAGAAATTTTGTGAAAAGGAATGAGCGAACTCCAGTATTATAAGGAAATGTAAATGAGCACTAACACAAAAATATTGATGAGCAAAAAGGTCAGAAAGATCAACTTGGGTGCATTACCAGATGTTGATAGTTTTACACAGCTGCTGTAATTAATCAATGCAGCACATGGACTATGAGCTGACTAAGAGAGCAATGGAACAGAAAAGAGAGCTCTGACAACATAAGCTAACACACCTTTAGTGACTAATTTATGACCAAAGAACCTTGGATTCTGACACCAGAAAGGTTTTTTTTTTATTTTTATTTTTTATTTTTAATAGATACAATTTCTTGCAATACAATGAAGAGAGCGTTGGGTCCCTTGGGTTACAAATGGTTGTGAGCTGCTATGTGGGTCCTAGTTGCAGAAACTTGTTCTTCTGTCAGAACAAGCAGTACTTTCAACCTCTTTAGCCATCTCTCCACCCCTCCAACAGGAAGATTTCTCACTGCAGGATCTAGAATGGGTTTTAGCAGAAGAGGATCCCTAGAAGGCACATCTAATACTATGTCATGATTGTTAGAGGAGGGAGTCATGTAGTTGCTGTCTCTTCTGTGTCCCATCTCCACTGCTTGGGTTGCACCAAGCTGTTTGGAATCATTGTCTTATTCCTTTTGTTCACTATTCATCCTGGGTGACGTTCATCATGTGGCAGCATAACATGGGCTTCTCTTCTCTGGCCTCTGCCATTTTCATTTTCTCACGGAATTCAAGTCTTTATCCCTTTGCTCCTATCACTCCATACCTGTGCATCACCACACCCCTCATGTGTATCATTTTCCTTTTATGGTGTCTCCTGCTTGACTCCTTCTCACAGACTGAGGCCTCCTTCCTTCAATGAGCCTGTCCTGAAATCATGTTCTCCTCTCTGGTTGGCTGTTCATTACCCCAATAGGGAGTTTGTTAACTGTATAGCTACATTAAATAATGCCTGTCTTAGGCTTTACTCTCTATACAGAAACAAATGCCGGATGGATTATACACAGAATGTAAGAGGACAAATAAAATGCCTAAGTAGTTATGGAATATAATAGCTATGAATTAATAACCATTTACTCACAGTTTTGCAAAGACAATAAATTAAGTGTAAGTAAAACCAAGAGCCACTTGGACATAGATAGATAGATAGATAGATAGATAGATAGATAGATAGATAGATAGATAGATAGATAGATAGGCAGGTAGATAGGCAGGTAGATAGGTAGATAGGTAGATAGATAGATAGATAGATAGATAGATAGATAGATAGATAGATAGATAGATAGATAATACATTCATATAATGTATAGAAAAGAGAGGACTCAGTATGCACACCTAAATGTTGCCAGGAAAGCAATAAAAAACTTCATGTGAGTGCTCAAATTGATAAGAAAATATAATGATGTTTGTTATAGTAAAGATCAGTACAACCATGATGAAAACTATTTGGATGTACCTACTGAACCTTTGAATAGCCAGTATCTTGTTAGTTAGTTAGTTAGCTAGTTAGTTAGTTAGTTCTATGATCCTAAGAAACAAAATATCCTTGCTTACTTATAACAAAAGACTATCCTAGAATGCATTAAATGTTATTTCAAAGCACCCAAGAAAAGAAACAACACAAAATTCAGTAAAATATACAAAGTGCCAGCAGAGAGGAGTTACTGTGACTAACTGCTGAAGAATGAGCTCTGGTCATGCAATGTGAATAAATGGTATTATAAACAATTCAGTGATAGGAAAGAGATCATTTATATTTATGAAAGTTTAAGGTAATTGCAACTAACCTGTGATTCCAAAGATCATAAAAGCCTTTGTCATTTTTGTGGTGACAATGTCTCAGAGGCAAAGAGAAGGTGATTTGGGGATTCCACATAATATTTTATACTGGTTGGATGATGACTGTATGTAAGTATTTGTCTTAGACTGAAATATGACAAAGTAAAACTGCATAAAGCTTTTTGTATTAGAATGGACCATAAGACTATCTATATGTATGTGAGTCAATATATGACTTTATATAACTCAGAAGGCTTTCATTTACTTACAAGAAATTCAAGAGCGATATTGGTGCAGCTGGAGTCTCACAAGGTCCCTTGTCTTTAGAGTCACATGACAGTATAGCTCTGAAATGCAAATGTATACAATTGCATAACTGATCACAACTGCAGGATTTATTCAGGACAATTGTAGTTTGTGTCTCCCACCCTTTCCTCTGAGAATTCCTCACTGTTGATAAGTTAATAAACAGTTTACCAGAATGTTTAGTATCGGATGGCAGCTAGACCTAGAAGGCTGGTTCCCATATCCTGGGCCTTGAAAGTTGTCACACTTAGCAGGTATGGGGCAGATCTACTTAGCTTAACTATTTAACTTAGACAGTAAACTTACAGCTAAATTACAAACTTCAGCCACTGTGGATGGTGTCAAGGAAAAAGAAAATGAATCTAAGTAAAGGTTTCATTTACTCTTAGGATCTACCTGTGCCCCATAATTGTACATAAGTTGTGCAGTTCTGTGTGACCCATGTGGCCAGACTTTCTCTGATATAAAAGAGGCATCTGTGTTAGTGTGCTTCTGGCGTGTGGACACTAACACTCTTCCTGTCATCACTATGTGCTTGGGCTCACCGATTACTGGAGGCTAATAACTAGCCACACAGGTAAGAGTGGGGTGCGAAGAGACTATAGGCAATGAATGTCATCAGAGGAGAATAGATTGCCTAGATATATCATAAAGTCACTCTAATGTACAGCTGAGGAAATCAAACAGTAATGCCAAGTCCACAGAACGAGCAATAAACTAGAGGACTGAAAGATAAGGGAGGGGTCAGCATGCTAAAAGCAAATATGATTGTAGTGGATGAGGTGGGAGGAAAGATTGAGGGAAAATTGGCAAGATTTCACAAATAATGTTGTTGCATCACTAAGAGAAAAATTATCCTGGCTCTAAAAATTAAGGCCAGGACCAGCAATAACTTGACTGCCTCTGCTTGATTGCATAATCACCAAATCTCTCCCCCCTCCCCCTCCCCTCCCCCTTCCTGTCCCCTCCCCCTACCTATTTTCCTCTCTATCCTCCTCCCCACCCCGTGTGTGTGTGTGTGTGTGTGTGTGTGTGTGTGTGTGTGTGTGTGTGTGTGTATGTGTGTGTGTGTGTGTGGGGGGGGGGGGGACAGGAAACAACACATGGCTAGAGATCAAGGCCAAGATTCATTGGAGCAGAGCGTGTGTGGGGTAAGAGGACAGCCATGAAGACACCGCGATGATTGCTTAAGGTTTCTGGTTTCTTAGGATTGTCAGATACCTTGGACTGGATAACTCTTTGCTAGAGAAAGTTGGCATGTCATCAGGACCATAGTCAGAAGTTCCTCTGGCCTCTAAACATCAATTTTTTTCACCTACAGTGAGAGTCTCCAGCCCCTTTGCAAACACCCTGTGGTGACAGAAACAAAATCGCAGCTGACCAAATAGAAGGAATTATAAGCTATTAGCAGAATTCGTCTTACCAGAGATGTAGGTATTATACATAATTACAATTAAAAAGAGTAGCTGAGAGTCTTCAGATAAGTTGTTCCATAAAATGTTTATGTGTCTCCCAAAATTCAGTTAAAGAATTCCTCAAAGTTAGCTAATAGTCACACAGATTTTTTACTTGACTGAGCCTTTTTGGCCATTGATATAAAATTTGTATGGCTGGAGAGAATTATGCAATTGCCTTAGTAAGCGGTACCTTAGCCCAGCTCGTGTTAACTCTAGAAGGTACTCATTACAAGCTAATATTTTGTCAGAGAATACTAGGAGAGCCGTTTGTCAAATGTGTGATGCGGTCGGTTACATCTTAGGGTTGTTCATTCACCAGGTGTGTACTGAATACCCATTATATAAAGTTGTATTTCCAGCTAAGAAAACAATTCAAAAGAGAATGTGTGATCCCTTCCCTTGTAAAGGTCAAATTCTGAGCTGGGGTGGGGGGATACAAGTTCAGGGACAGGAGACAGACTTGTGCAAGACACAGGGCACTTGGAAAGTTTCCTCCAAGATGGTTCTTGACTTGCTGGTACTGAAAGAAGCTGTAACAGAGATATATGCCAGAGATCATTTAAGAAATGTTGTTACAAAGTCCTTGCATGCTCCACAGCATCCTTTCCGAGCCCCTTCTCAGAGAGGACAGTGGATGCTTGTACATAAGCACTTATAGGAACATTGCTTTGAGGATACAGGGTTCTGCCTCTACCAGACAACTGAACAGATTCTAAAAGCCTCTCCTATTCAAGGATGGGGGAAGCTGCTCGGTAGAGTGACTATAAATAGTTCTGATGCTCATGTCTGCCCTTTCATGCCCTAGGATTCCCTCCAACTTTGCATATCTGTCCATTCACCTACTCATGAGTGGAAAAACATTTGCATGTTTTCAAGCTATCAGCAAATATGAAAGATTGTGACTTCTGACCTTTTGTACTTACTTTTTTAGATTAAAAAAAATAGTTTCTAATTTCAGACAACATGTTACATTTTCCCTTTCTGCTTGTTGCCTGTGGCTTTTCACTGGAGACATTGATGAGTAACAAAAGGAGAACTTCACTATGGGAGGACAATATTTTTCTATTAAATTTTGTAACTTAACTGCTTTTGTGTTCTCCCTCTCCCTCTTTCTCTCCCCCCTTCCCCTCCCCCTCTCATCCCCCTCCCCTTCCCCTCCTCCTCTCCCTCCCTCTCCCTAAGTTCTCAAATCCCAGACTAATGTAAAATCTAATGTATTCTCTCTATCCCTCCAGGTTCACAAAGCCCACATGTGTGAAATTTGCCATGTAGTCCAGGCTGGCCCGGAACTCCTGATTTTCCTGCTTCAATCTCTTCAGTTCTGGGATTAAAGACTTTTGTTATCAAACTTGGCTCTGTTGTTTACTTCTCTGTTTGCATACATTTTTAAAAAATTTGTTTTAATATATCAATTTGTTTTGTATATATGTATATCTATCCGTGAATTGGCATGTGCCCATGTATGACTTTGCCCATGGAGGGTAGAGGAATGTATCAGATCTCCTGGAGCTGTTGATGCACGTGGTTGTAAGCAGTCAGATATGGTTGCTAGGAACCAAACTCAGGCCCCCCTGGAAGGCCACTATGCATTCTTCTTTTAATTTCACATTTTATTTACTTACATTTCAAATGTTATTCCCTTTCCTGGTTTCCTCTCTGCAAACCCCTATCCCATCCCCTCTTATCCTGCTTCTGTGAGGATGCTCCCCCGCACTCCCCCCACTCCTGCCTCACCACCCTAGCCTTCCCCTGCACTGGGGCATCAAGCCTTCACAGGACCAAGGGCATCCCCTCCCACTGATGACAGATAAGATCCCTTCAGCTCCTTCAGTACTTCCCCTAACTCCTCCATTGGGGTCCATGTTCTCAGTCCAATGGTTGGCTGAAAGCATCCTCATCATTATTGGCCAGGATCTGGCAGAGCCTCTCAGGAGACAGCTGTATCAGGCTCCTGTCAGCAAGCACTTCTTGGCAAAATTGTGTCTGGGTTTGGTGTCTGCATGCGGGATGGATTCCGATGGATTCCCAGGTGAGACAGTCTCTGGATGGCCTTTCCTTCAGTCTCTACTCCACTCTTGGTCCCTGTATTTCCTTTAGACAGGAACAATTCTCTGTTAAAATTTTGAAGATGGGTGGTTAGCCCATCCCTCAACCAGGGGCTCCTGCCTAACCTCTGGATGTGGTCTTGACAGGTTCTCCCTCCCTTTTGTGGGGTATTTCAGCTAATGTCATCCCCATGGGGTCCTGGGAGGCTCTTGCTTTCCTGGCATCTGGGACTTTCTGGTTGCTATCCCCAGTTCAAGATGCCCCATTACTACACGCCTCTGTTCAGTTTCCTGAATCTCTGTACATCTTCTCCATCTCCTCCTATACCTGATTCTGCCACTCTTCCCCCTTCTCTTCTTCCCAAATCCCTCCTATCCTCCACACCCCTTGATTATTTTGTTCTCCCTGCTACGTAGGACTGAAGCATCCACACTTTGGTCTTCCTTTCTCTTGAGCTTCATGTGGTCTGTGAGTTGTATCCTGGGTATTCCATACTCTTTGCCTAATACTTATCAGTGAGTACATACCATGTGTGTTATTTTGTGACTGAATTACCTGACTCGGGATAATATTTTCCAGATCCATCCATTTGTCTGTGAATTTCGTGAAGACATTGTTTTTAATAGCTGAGTAGTATTCCATTGTGTAAATGTACCACATTTTCTGTATCCATTCCTCTGTTGAGGGACATCTGGGTTGTTTTCAGCTTCTGGTTATTATAACTATGGCCGCTCTGAACATAGTGGAACATCTGTCCTTATTACATGTTGGAGCATCTTCTGGGTATATGACCAGGAGTGATATAGCTGTATCCTCTGGTTGTACTATGTCCAATTTTCTGAGGAACCGCCAGACTGATTTCCAGACACTATGCATTCTTATACTTTTGGTTGTGAGCCTAGCCTTTAGGGTCGATCCATCTCTCCAGTCCCTGTTTTGTGTTCCTTACATCAATTAGCCCACCTAGAAAAAGACTGCCTTTGCAACAATGTATATATAATTGGACAATGGTAGAAATCTGCAGAAATGTTTGACTTGTATAAATTGATAATGACAGGGACAGTGTATCTGACAGGGGAAGCTATTACGTTACCAGGCCCCATTATGTCATTTCCATTTTTGTGATTTTGTTGTGTATTATTATCCTATATGTAAAAGCAGGGAATGACACATGTATAGTAACTTAGCTCACTGAATCTTTGCACTTTGTCTCTTTTTTTCCTTGTTCATTTTCTTTTTTTCCCCACCCCTGTTCACCCTCCTACTGCTCCACATCCCACACCTCCTCCCCACCCCCCTGTCTCCACTTAGATGCCACCAACCCCCACCCCACCTGACCTCTAAACTCCCTGGGGCCTCCAGTCTCTTGAGGGTTAGGTGCATCATCTCTGAATGAACACAGACCAGAAGTCCTCTACTGTATGTGTGTTGGGGGCCTCATATCAGCGGGTGTATGCTGCCTGGTTGGTGGTCCAGTGTCTGAGAGATCTTAGGGGGTACAGATTAATTGAGACTGCTGGTCCTCCTACAGGATCACCCTTCTTGTCAGCTTCTTTCAGCCTTCCCTAATTCAACAACATGAGTCAGCTGCTTCTGTCCATTGGTTATCTGCATCTGACTCGTTCAGCTTCTTGTTGGGTCTTTTGCAGGGCAGTCATGATAGGTCCCGTTTTGTGAATGCTCCATGGCCTAGACAATATTTCACTGTTAATCCTGGATCATCTGGGACTTGCTGAGTAGACCAGGATAGTCTCAAACTCTCAAAGATACATTTGTCCCTGCCTTCTGACTACCAGGGTTAAAGACAAGTACTACATGCCTGGAAAACTATTGCATCTGCTCACCTGTTATATGGTGGGATGGGGGCCATTGGAGATCAGAGAACAACTTTCAGAAGTCTCTCCTTTCACCCCATGGATCTTGGTAATCAAACACAAATGATGCAATTTGCTGGCAAACACCTTTCAATACTGAGCCATCTTACAGCCAAAGGACAGTTTGGAACTCTGGATCTTTCTGCCTCTATCTCTCAAATGCTAGGATTATAGTCATCTTCCATCATACCTTGTTCACACCTAATTAAAACACAAGTCCTATGTGTTCAGGAATTATACACATGGTGAATTAATAGGTAAGAGAATCATGTCTGCTAGCCAAGCAATGTTTATATCACAAACAAGAAAAATATCTTAAAGGAAAAATGACTGCGTAGAATTCCCAGTTCCCTGGTTGAGAGTGATTTATGATCTGAATTTAATTTAATGTTATCACTGATTCATGATGCAATGAGACTGAAGTCTTCCATTGACCTCTAGTCCCAAACATGTACATGGGAAACTCTCAACCTTGGTCCTAGAGACTGTCTCTCCCTCCATCTAAATGCTGACAGCTAGCATTACTTCTTTGCTACTTTAGGGAGACTTGAACACTTGAATTTCTATCTTGAGTTTCTCCTTGACTCACTCCATGTTCGCCAATCAGAATACACGGCTTCTCTCTTTGGACATTATTTTGTGTATAAGATAGAAAAGATATCAATATTAATCTGACTAGGTCATTACAGATATCGTCCATGTTGACACATAAACATTGTTTGAAAAAGTCCTTGGTGTGCAACTATATTAGTTACCCTGATGATTACAACTCTGGGGCATTGATAATGGAAGCATTGCTTCACCTGGGTAAGGTGAGTATTTTAGCTCCTGTGAGCAAAATGAAGAGCAAAATGAAAACTATGCAGCAAAATGCCCAGGAAGCAGAAACAAAATGAGGTATGGGTGCTCGAACCCATAATAACATGCAAAGTAAGGAGGGAGGTGCACCAAGCAGGAACAAAAGGATGATATACGGGTAATTGTCTCAGAAGGACCAGAGGATGTTTTGAGATGTCATATGAAGGGAACTGGATTTGAGGACAGTAAATAATTCAGGAATCAAGGAAGAAGTTCACCTTCAGAGGAATGGAGGCAATCATCGCTGGGTGGGAGGGGAAGAGAAGCCATTCCAGCACAATACAGGACCCTGATCCAGTCCTGGGTTTGAAACTCATGCTGACACAGAAAAACACAGAGAAAAAATTACTCCCAAATCCGCAGAACTCTGAAGTTTAAATAGTACTGTTAATATTCACTATTTAACTAAAATAAGGAAAGAAAAAATTTAGAGACATCATTAATCAATGTCTCAAATAAGCATCAAAAATAGTGTGAAAAACCATGTACTTAGAATAACATAAAATCCGAAAAGAAACCATCAGTGAAAAATCAGTGGCAATGAGAAACAGCAGAATTATTCAAACACCGATGAGGAATACTTAATCAATTTCAAAAATAAAATGTGGAGAAATGAGAAACATTCAACACTAAATAAAATATTTGAAAGCGTAGAACGGCCAGGCAGTGGTGGCTCATGCCTTTAATCCCAGCACTTGGGAGGCAGAGGCAGGTGGATTTCTGAGTTCAAAGCCAGCCTGGTCTACAGAGTGAGTTCCAGGACAGCCAGGGCAATACAGAGAAACCCTGCCTCAAAAAACAAAAACAAACAAACAAAAACAAAAAAGAAAGAAAAGAAAAGTATAGAGTGTATTACTCCACAATTAAAGAAATAGATTGTGAGACTGTTTATAAAGATCTACCAGCTATGAATATTATGTCTTATGGAAGTACAAGGATAGGAGAATATATGCCAAGAACATAAGTACTGCTGAAACAGTAAACCATTTATATATAAGCTGGAAAACAGCAATCAAAGGTTAAGTGAAATACCATAAGTGTAGTTATGTATTTCAAACTACAGAAAGCAAAAGCAAACAAAAGCATAGTGTCACTTTGAACTGATGAGTGCAAAATCCTACTGATTTCAAAAACAGGCATCATTTTCAAGTAATCCTGAGAGCTCTACATTAAGAAGTCATTTTCAAAGCCCATAAAATAATTTATTAACATCTGAAGGCAGCAGAGTTCTGTTTATTATGATCGTGGATCAGAACGCATTTGGGAAATCAATGGCATAAAATTTTTATTAAGGAAACATTCAGATTGCACTTCTCAATGGTTGAGGAATCTGACCTTGTGAGAGTAACCAGAGATTGGATGAGATGCAGTGGACCCTGGCCAGGTACACAAGCAGCCCTGACTTCCCGATCAGTAAGGGATGTGAAAGATTCCATAGGTGGATCTAGAAATGTGTTTATTCATTCTGTTTAGAAAGAAGAGACATTGAATTACTCCAGAATACCAACCAAAAATCAAGTTTCTAAGGGATTAAGTCTTAATACTTGAGTGGCAAAACTTTAAAACATGGCACTGGAGAGACAGGGTGCACTGGCTAAGAATGCATGTTGCTCTTAAGGAAGACTGGAGTTCAACTTACATCCCGTGACTCCTAACTGTCTATGATCAAGCACACCCTTCTGGCATCTGTAGCACTCACACACGTATGTGCATAAATGCATGTTCACATAAATAAATAAGAATTTTAAAGCAATAAAACTCCATTGATACATTCAGTAAGAGGCACTGGGTCACAAGATTGGTAGTCCCTAAGAAGAAGAAAAAAGATTTAAAATAAATTAAATAATAGAGTGTTGTGCAGTCCTCATGACAGGGTACATTCTATGCACCATATCGTATATTAAATGTCTAACATTACCCGGGGAGTATATTGATTAATTTTACTAAAAAATATTAAGAACCATGCATGCAGTCTTCCATACATGGATGGATTCATACACATGCACATGTGCACACACATAAACATATGCACACATGTGCATGCATATGCACACACTTGTGTACTCATGCACATGCATGCACACGCATGTACACACATAAATCCACAAATTCACAAATGCACATACCTTCACACACAGAGGCACATACACACACAAACACATGAGCACTCACACTGCTATGTCAACAAGATGAATAAAAAGATAACTCAAAGTCTAGGCACTTGTATTTTTTAGCCCTGTGCTCAAGAGCAGAAATTGTTTTGAAACAGAACAAATTTTCAAAAATTATTCATTAAGAAAGAATGATAAAAGGGAAAATGGAAGGAAGGAAGGAAGGAAGGAAGGAAGGAAGGAAGGAAGGAAGGAAGGAAGGGAGAAAACAAGGAAGTTGTGTCTCAAAGCTCTTACCATGGCTCATCTTCAGTGGGTAGTTCATTTGTCTGGCAGAGAAGATAGCCCTTCCTGGACTCACTAACACTTTCTCTAATGGTTTCTTTGCAAATTGTTTATAGATGTGAGAATACTAGGGAAGAATTACAGAGTGAAACGTAGGGCACCTGGACAATGCTGTGTGTCCCTCTAGAAATGACAGACAATGAACACTGGAGAAAGGAGCTCAGGTCATGGTGGCCAGCAAACTCATATCAACCTCTTATTCTGTGACCTCATCTTTGACCCCCATTGGGTCTCAGGTCTGTGTCTATAATCCTTGGGTAACACATCACATTCCTGTAGCATTTGGGTCAGTGACTAGTATACACTCACTCTCGGCTTAACACTTTACTTCATCCCTAAGGGACTGAGACTCCAGGCTTCAGCTATAGCTACACACATCCGGGTAAGTACATTTCACCAGGGCAGATGAAGCTGCTGAGGGTCACATGGGAGCCTCAGAGTTTGTCCCATCTTGCCACCCTCTTAAATGAATAATTCAGTGAGTATAAGGCAGGTACTGGCCTTTTCAACAGACCTTCCTTCAAACTGAAGTGTAACGTGATTGCACTGCCTAGTGGATAACTCCCTGACAAGGCTGAAGCAGGAACCTTTACACAACTTTCTGAGAACTCATTGAAATGTTTTCCCTAGCTCTGGGCTGCAGCAGACCTGGCCTAACAGTGGAGGCATTAGCCAAACACTGACTATGTCATTTTCTTTTCTCTTCTGTGGAATGTGGCTTAGTTCTCAGGCCAATAGTGGGCTTTTCTTCTTACATAACCATTTTTTTTTTTTTTGGATTTTTTCTTAAGACATCATTTAGATATTAATAGAAAAGTTTCCCTTTTTAGTCCCACAGCCTGGACCAACTATCTAAAGGAGTTTCAAGAGTGTGAATGCAGGATGCATGATAAAGGGTCCCGGAAAAAAATATCATACACACACACACACACACACACACACACACACACAAATGTTTTTTGACAATCAACTCCAATTCAGACTTATGCTTGGAAAGGAAGCACACTCATATGCCTATAAACATATCACACACACACACACACACACACACACACACACACACACACACCTGTACAAAGACAAAAGAGAAATTGAAAAGAAGGTTGTAGCAGATGTGGTTTCTTACTAATCTTTATCTTATTTTTTTGCTGAGTTGACATGTCGGTTACCGTGGCAACCTAGAGTGGCCTGGATAACATGTGAAGTTAATTTCACAGAGGTCTGCAGAGCCAGGCAGAACACTTTCAATGAAAATTCCTTCTTTTCTCCCAGGAACTACAGTCCCTGGTCTCCAGGAAGCATTTGTGCATATGAAATCAGTAGCAAAGATACTCTTTTCAGTTAGGAAAGTGAAAGAGGTCCTACTGCTTTTAGTTTTGAGATGCTAAAATTAGCAACAGGAGAAAAAAAAAATTCCCATCCTGTGCTGTGATTAACTAGTATGAAAACTATCCTGAACGGAAGTATCATCTATCCTGTACAGTGCAGAGCAAATTGGCTTGAGGGCTCCCATCAAAGTGGAAGACAAGAAAGGAGGGAAGTGTAGACGGATAAAAGGAAGGGCGTGATAGAAATTTAAATAGGTTTTAGAACACATGAAAGCACAGATGTGTTAGATTGTTCTATGATTCTTGCTCAATAGGAACTGTGAATTCACCTGTGTCTAGCTGTCAGAAAAACGGGTATCTTTTTAAACACGTCATCAGAGCACAGGAGCATCCTTGGAATGGGCAATAGCGACTGCCTAAGGAAACAGGCAAATGTCATTAGCTTGTTCTCCCTGTGTTTAGGAGAGGAGAATCTAGATGTTGTCAGACGTGGCTCTTAACGATGAGGCAGGTATTAGGTTACTATGGGGAGCTGGAGTAAAAGTAAAGAGACTTGAGTGGAGAAATCTGGGAAGGTGAAGCTGGATGCCTCCTCAGTGACCCAGCTCATGAATGATGTTGGCAGGTGGGGTCTCAAGTGAAATGGACCAGAAAGATAGGAGAGAACCGAGACATGTTCAGTCTCGGAGGACATGTTGGAAATCATACATGTCAGAACAGGAGCAGATGAGTATGTCAGAGCATGTGGTAGTGCCTTTGTGAAACAACTGGACAAGTCTAAAGACAGCAGGCATGCTTGGTGACATGACATAGAAGACACTTACCCTCCTCCAGTATTAGCATATCAGCTCCATGAATGCTAAGTGACTACTGTGGCTCTGGAGCTTAGAATCTAGCACACAGTAGACTCTTTCCACACACATATTGAAAGGATGATAGACCTTGGGTTGTTTGTTAGAGACATTGTCTCAAGTATCCTTGCGGTGGCATTAAACTTTCTAAGTAACTGAAAATACTATTGAATTTCTGATCCTCCTGTCTCTACTACCTTCGGAGCTCTGGGACCACAGCAGTGGGTAACTATGCTTGATCTATGTGGTAATGGGGATAGAAACTTGAACTTCAGGTGTACTAAGTAAAAACTCTGAAAACAGAGCTAAGCCTGCAACCCCAAAGAGTGCCAGTTACTACAGAATTCTAAAGAAGCCCATGACTAGTGCCCCTGCTGCCATCTCCATGGATGTCAAAGGGGTTTTAAAGATGTAACTAAGGTCAATTAGTTGTGTGGGCTTTAAAGGTCTAATGTAGTAACAAGAGTCCTTAAATCCTGAGATATGTCCCTATATAACTGCAGAATCAGGGAATGAGCCATGGGTCCTGATCTCTCAGACAAATGGATTCCTAAGAGAGGCCTCCAAATAGCCTCAAAACCTAAAAGCTGTCCCTGAAAAGCATTCCACAGTGAAAAGGAGTCCGATGGCAATCTTGATCCTGGCACATGTGAGTGAGCTTGGGACAGTTTCTACATAGATCCTGGTGGGTGCAGGGCTTTGCCTTCCTGTGGAATCCTAAACAGCAACACTAGCCCAGCCCGCCTGGTGTTCTTTTTCACACATATAACTGTGAGTGTTGCTTGGATACTGCAAATATGGTCCAAATAAGTTGCAATACAGCAAGAAAACTAGCAAGTTTGACAAAATAAGCAAGTTACAAAACAGTACACATACTATGAGCTTCTTTTTATTTATATATTCATGTATTTCTGGATTTGCAGGAGAAAACAAGCTAAAACACATGCACAAACATAGTGGGCTTTTAGGTTGGTGCATTGAGGTAAGATGAAGAGGATGTTACCAGAAGTCACACAGGACATCTGATAATTCCTTATCTTCTATGGCCTAAATAGCATGGTAGAAGTTTTGTTGCTTTTAAAGATTTATTTTTGCATGCGTGTATGTGTGTATGTTGATGTGTGGGTATACGCACCTGAGTGCCGGTGTCCACTAAGGGCAGAAGGAGGTATCAGATTCCCTGAACCAGGAGTGTATAGGTTAGGTTATCTGCAAGAGCAGCAAACACACTTAACAGCAGAGCCATTTATTTAGGAGTAAATTTAATTATTTTTCAGGAACCATTTGAATCCCACCCAATCATTAGAAGGAATCTTTCAGTGTTGCCTGTTCACATGAGGTAAGCTATTGACTTTCATATTTGGTGAAAATTAAAGTTCAAAATCCTAGCCTTCATTCTTGTGTTTCTAAATGAGATGATTTCATTTTGGTTGTTTCAAATCTAAAATCTGTGTGATGATCCTCGCAAGTTACAGCCACTGGAAAGACCATAAATTCCCCCAAAAATGGTACAATTATTAGTAAATCTACAGAATGGCCCATGGGACACACACACTGGTTATAGGTCTTATATTTATCAATGTTGAGTTCTTACAATAATTTTCTATTTGGTTTTTCTTAACAGTTTTTCTATGATTAGGTTTTAATATTGTCTAGTGCTCAATACAATTCCTGGTACCTATCAAGTATTTATTAATACTTCTAGTTCAGTTAATGCATTAAACAATTGATGATGGGATGCAAAGGTTGACAGCCCGAGACAATGAAGACTGCAGTCACAGAATGCTGCCACGAGATGTCAGTGTAAACAGGAGAGCAAAGCATTTCAAGAATATTTTTCATCAGCTTCTGAGGTTCTAGGGAAAACACATCTGCAAGACTCTAAAGCCAGAAAACAAAGCGTTAGAAATGAGTTCGCCTCCCTGTGCATAAGTATATTCAAAACACTCCTGGTTTATAAAGGAGAGGATACATGCTGACCTTGTGACCCTAAAAATAAAACCTTGGAATTTTACTTCTGGACAATTCTGTAAGTATTGTTTTATTTCCCACTTCTGCCATTAATCTGCCTCTCTAGGGCTGGGTGGGGAGGCAGTATGATTAAGGAGAGACTACTGAGTCCAATCCAGATTCCACCTCTTGTGATTTATGCATGTGGACAAAGCACTGGACTTTCTGAGCTTTGTTTTGTCATACGAAGAAAGAAGAGAACTGATAGGCAGAGATTGTCCGTGACACACGACAAACACTTTGATTTGAGCAGAGAGTATTCTCCAAAGATTAGTTCCTGGTGTGTGCTGAGATCATGAAAAAGGGCTTTTCCTGCCATTCTGAAAGGATTTGGTTAATGAGCCCACAGTAACTCAACTTGGAAAAACCGCTTTCTCTACTGAGTCCACAGCTCTGTGAAAAAGTCGATGTGGTCCCCAGTGGTAGCTTCCCCTTTCCAAAGCACACCCTTGTTGAGAACAAAGATTGATCTCCACAAGACTCTAAAAAAAGGTTATGAGTGTGATTGTCTCTCTGACTTCCTGTGGTCTCCATAAAACCCCCAAGCTCAGTATTCTAGGCTCATAAACATGTCCTCAACCCGTTTCTCATTTGCTTTAATGACGTTTTCTAACAGTTGACATTGGCATCTCTTCTCTAGGGAAAGTGTTGTGAGATTTTTCTTCCCCCCTCCCCCAGAATAGCTGCTGAGAACAACTCAGGAACTGGAATGCAGAATGCACAAGTTACAATGTCTATCTTCCCATGAAAAGATGCATACTTGGAGCTATGAGAACTACCTCCCCCGCTGTAGCACCAGGCAGGGGAACCATGGCTCAGCACACATCCCATCCCAGAGGAGCTGGTACTCTCTGGCCTCCAGCGCTGTGCTCTTCTGGGGAAGGAAAACAGAGTAGATGGCAGAGGAAGCAACATTCCTTAGCATATACTGCATGGGCAATAAGCTTTAAGAGCTGTACATTACAGATGAGAAAATCTTAATTTAGAAAGAACCATTCTATTTTGTTTAAAATAAGGACTCACTTCGCATGGCCAGACCACTTCAAGGAAGAGGAGACAAAAACATACCTGAGTAAAAATAGCTCTGGGAATGGATGCTATCATCATTCTGAAACATAGGATATTGTGAGCGTACAAGGCAGGGATGGGAAAGTGCCAAATGGCATCCTGAGACTTTAAGGGCAAAAGAGCCAGTTCTGATGAGGAACTGCTTATATACTGGCTGGCAGATGCCGGGCCACCTCTTTACCATCATGTATTCTGGGCCTGCTCTTTTTTGTACGTTGAACTCTTATAAGTAAGGCCTCCTACAGACTGGCCAGGCAGGAACTCCAAGCTGAGTTAAGCTTTCCTACATTGATACAAAGATGAGAAAGTTTTAATGTTTTTTATTCCAGAGGCTCTCAGCAAAAGGAAAACAAAAATGGACAGACAGACAGACAGACAGACAGACAGACCAAATTTAGGAGAAGTGAAGGACAGGTTGTTACAATGGCCTGATAGTCAATGTACCTTCCAAGCAGATCCTTTGCCTAACAGAACTTTCTGCTAACTTAGTTTCCCAAAATAATGATTGCAGCTCCCTTTGGGTATTATATTTGGTTTTATGTAGCAGAAGTATTTTCTGATGATTCTCCTGGTTGAAGTGTATCCTCTAGGGTATATATAGCCTAGACCTCAGGTTAAATGCTTCATCCTCCTCCTATAGTTTCAGCTTCTGGACTCTGAGAAATAACTAGGCCAATTCATCAGAGAGGGTGCTGTTGTTATTATTGTTGTTTTGTTAATTTGCTGTCATTTTTTTTAAGAGTAGGCTTTAATGAAGATGATATTTGCAGTTTCCATCCCAGCATCCTAGAAATAGTGGAAACTCTTAGTGGGTGCTGAATCTTACTTCCTGGCCCCTCTTCAAGTCTGAGCATTCTCTCTCTCTCTCTCTCTCTCTCTCTCTCTCTCTCTCTCTCTCTCTCTCTCACACACACACACACACACACACACACATTTCCTCCCTCCCTTCTCTCCATCTTTCTCTCTCATTCCTTCCTTTCCCTCCTCCTCCCTATTTTCCCTCCTGCCTCCCCCTTCCACTTCCTCTCCCTCCCTCTTTTCCTCTGTTTCTCTAGGTCATTCTTCCTCCCTCCCTCCCTCATTCCTTCCTTCCTTCCTTCCTTCCTTCCTTCCTTCCTTCCTTCCTTCCTTCCTTCCTTCCTTCCTTTCTTCCTTCCTTCCTTCTCT
>NC_034596.1:14065247-14073215 GCF_900095145.1 Mus pahari
TCTCTCTCTCTCTCTCTCTCTCTCTCTCTCTCTCTCTCTCTCCATTTCTCTCTCCCTCTCTCCCTCCCCCTCTTTCTCTTTCTCTCTTCCTCCTTCCCTCCCTTCCTCCCTTTCTTCCTATCCCCTGTGGAAAATAAGAGAGCCATGCACATGTGCAGCTATGTGAAGAGAACAGCTGATGGCACTAACCTCGCTGTTCACTGTCTTTTAGATCACACTACATTTTTCTTCTTCCATGGCAACCACAGCTGTTGATTTTACTGCTGCTGCTTTCTCTGCTAGGATGGACGCTTATTTATCTCAACTGTCCATCCCCCAGGAAGTGACCCTCTACAACCATGATCTGAGGAAATAGATGCCTGTGGAAAAGTTCAACCTGTGTGTGGGAAGATGAAGGGCTCAGTACTCTTCAATATGTTTGTTTTGTTTTGTTTTGTTTTGTTTCCGGATTATTCTTTCAGATACTACTCACCCCCCCTCCAAAAAATTATATCGCATCTGGGTGTCTAAATCCTGCAGACAGCTGTGCCAGTGTCTTCTCCACCCCTTCCATCTGCCTGTTTGTTTTTCTTGGTGCTAGTTTGCAGTCTGCTATTTTGTATAAGCAAAATTATCCTTTCATGTCTTACCCGTTTCAACGGCTTCTTCTGGATGTTGTAAATGGTAGCATCTGTGGTGCTTGTCTCCTAATTATGTTTCCAGTCTCTTAGCGGGAAAGGTGATCCAGCAGATGGAACAGCAATACAGAGCCTCTGTACCTCTGACCCTGAGGTGGAACTCCTCCCAAGATCACCAAAGTGTGCTATAGAGCAGAGCATCATTGAGACTGACTCGTTGAGATCATATATTAACTTCTGCTCTGTAGAGATGAGGAGAGATTTACACAAAGCTCCCATAGATTTACACTTTGCTATAAAAATGAGTCATTACAACTGTAAAAGTCTGATTTTATAAGTAGGTGTCTGTCTCCAGTCTCCGGGTTCTTCTCGTGTTCAAACTGTTGCTTATTTCTAGATTAATTTGGGCAGCAAAGTCAGAACAGGAGCAAATGGACAGAACTGAGTGTCAGGAAACCTGGGTTGGATATGCTGTGTGGATGCTAGCATATAGGATGGGACACTAGCATGCAGTGATTGAAATAGGTCAGTCAAAATCCTTTGGCCTTCACTGGCAAATTTAATTGAGTCAGCAGTTGGTCTAGATGGTTTGTGAAGTTAGCATTACAGATGACATTGGTCATTGTACCAATGATCTACTTCTGCAGGAAAAATAAGGCAAACTGAGTGTGTCTGCATCCTAAATAGCTCACAGTCCAGTCAGGGGAGTCAGAGATGGTACAAATGGATCTCTAGAGAGCAGGCACTGGCACAAAAGCAACAGCTATCTTTGCTTTGCTTAAATCCAGGGGTTGATACTCATTTTTGCATAGCATATTTATGGCCTTTTAGATCCAGTGCTCATAATATTGAGGATCTTTGTTTCTCACAATGCAGACCTTGAATCCCCAGTATTTAGCTTCTACCTCCTAATTCTCTGCACCCCAGTGCCATGGGATCCTCTGTTTCCTGATTAGATACATCAAGGACCCCAACTTCCTTACTAGGATTGAGGGTTCCCTCAAACTGTCAGCTCAAATAATCTCCTCTTTCTTTAAATTTCTTTTATCACAACAGGAGGACAAGTGACTAGGACAGAGGGATTCTCTGCACCTCGCACCCCAGTTCATAGCATGTGTTGCCTGCCCTTCATTTCACACCAGTCCCCAGGGCCATCTGTTACATTAAGGAGGAGCCAAATTCCCACACAAAGTCCTGGTGTGTGGATCTGCACACTCCAGCTCTAAGATGTATCCCTCAACGTCCTGATGTAACGCTATCTCCCTGTTAATGCTCATAACCAGACTGTGTTCTTTTTCTCCCTGTAAAGCACCCATTCATTTGAGGAAAGTCCATGTGCATCTTGATATTTTAGCATCTACACCAGAGCCTGGAAAGACGCAGGTACCTGTGCACGTTTTATGAAGAACATGGCAGAGGAGGTAGCAAGATGGCTCAGCGCATGAAGGTGCTCACCACCAAATCTAATGACCTGAGTCCAATCCTGGTGCCGTACACACTGGACAGAGAGAACAGACTCCTCAGATTCTCCTCTGACTTTGACACATATGACCACACACACACACACACACACACACACACACACACACACACTAAATGCATGTAATAATTTTTAAATTTTTATTCAGAAATTCTGCAGTGGAATCTCATGGAGGAAATCATGCAATATGAAAGACAAAGGGTTTACTCTGCTGTAGAATTTGTTTCCACCAATTACCAAACTACTTCACATTATCACTTCTAATTTAATTTTCCCCATCCTTTCCGTGCTGATCAGTGCGTAATAACAATGATTAGATTGTAAGTGAGGAGAACTGATAAGAATTTGTGCTTCATGTGAGCTCTAAGTTTCCATTATCATTGTGGATAATCCATGTATGTGGTTAAATAGCCACACATCCTAGTCTAGAAATTGACTCTTCAAGTTGTATTTACATGATTTTAGGGCATCTATTCATACGTGAAACTTAAAAATGCTTAAATGTTCTTCATTACCAAAACTAAGCGGCTGCCATACCAAGGTTTGCATTGTTCTCAAAGACAAAATATCCCTACTAAGTGACACTGAGGAACTTTCTTTAATTTGCCACAGTTATTACCATGTGATGAGACGGTCCATTTCATATTAGTACAACTTTATTGTTTTTCTGAGTAATCTGTCTTGTGTGTCTATGTTCATATGAGTCTGGAATCTATATCATGTGTGCTCCTGCATGTGTATATAGGTATACTTGTGTATGTGTGTACATATGTGTGTATGTGTGTTCATGTGTGTCTGAATGTGCTTGTATGTGCATTTGGAGAACAGAGGTCCATGTCAAATGCTGTCTGTCTGGTGCCTTTTCTTTTTTACCACAGGGTCTCTCGCTAGCCTTGAGGTTACCAATTAGATTGTTGACAGGCTTTAAATCCTAGAAATGTGCTTATCTTCCTCCCCAGCACTAGGAATATAACAGGGACTACCATTCCCAAGTGTGTTTGGTCATTTGATTGTTTTTCTTTAACATTGGTTTTAAAGATCAATCAGGGTCTCATGTTGCACAATAAGCTATTGACCTACTGATCCATCTGAATAGACAACATGGTCCTTATCATTAATTTTACATCTTTTCTCCATCTCAAGATTCACATATCCATGGCAAGAGACTCAGGGCCTTATGTATCATGGTAGGCAAGTGACTAGGTAGAGTGATGCCTCCAGCATCCACCATGTTACCCATCTGTCCCTCTTTCCACCCTGGTCTGCAGATGAAGTCCTTCTTGTCTTTTTGCTTGTCTCTTTGTGGGCTCAGGCTACATGTAATCATCCAGCACTTCTTATAATGTTCCTCAGGGGAAGCTGTTTCCTTCCATGTCTTTCTCAAATTACTGGAAATAAATCCTCAGGAATAACCCTAAAAGTCTGCTCATGAGAAATAAAGAACAGACTTCTTTCTGAGTCGTTAATGATGGTGCAATTACTTTTTGGCCCATGTATCATTTATAATGCTTTTTGTGACCAATGGCATTAAAGATGCTTAATTTTATCACGTCACAGGAAATCTGGAGGTGGGCAGCAGTATGCTTGGGCAGTAGCAAAACAATGTTATCAGTGACCCAGGTTCGTCTTGGCCATCCATACTGTATTGGCTCCTCACTACCCATTCTAAACATAATAGCTTCAAGCGACTAGGTTAGAGGAAGGAAACAGGGTGCAGGGGGAAAAGATACCCCCCCACCAGAGGTTTATCTTACTTACAAGGTAAACAAAAGACTTTCTCAGAAACTCTTAAAGACTTCTTGGTTAGACGTATAATATAATCCCATCTATTGAGTAATGCACGGCCAAGAAAAGATTGTATCCTGACTGATTTAAACAAATCTTTCCTCAGCCAGGAATAGAAGAGGTATTTTCCACATTGTATTCTTCCTTAGTAAATGACTCAAGAATCTTGGTATCAAGAGCAGGGCTTGAAAGCTCAATAAAGGGGCGTGAACCTACCATGAGCATGGCCCTAAGCTTCATTTCTAGTACCAATCATAAAAAAACTAAATAAAAACAATAGTTATAGTTAACCCAAAAACATGGGTTCTTGATAAGAAACTAAACCTTTACATAAGAGACCATTATACTGTTCTGTGTTGAAAAATCTTCACCTTTGGACTATAAACTTTATAGTTCATGATTCAGCATCTTGTTTTCCTAATAAACATGTTACCTTTTCATTCTCTCTCTCTCTCTCTCTCTCTCTCTCTCTCTCTCTCTCTCTCTCTCCATCCCCATTCATTATCCTTATCTTACCTCTTTTTTTGAAAGTTCATATTAAGCATATGAGTAATTCAGTGTCATAGAGCTGACTAGTTGCTAAGCCAAGATTAGCTCCTCTGCCTTACAGAGGACTCCTTACTTACAGCGTTGACTCCTTCCTCACCTGCCTTACTCCCTGGTCCACGTGCCGTAATACATCATCTTTGTGGCAGTTAGGTCAAGGAGATACAGTGGAGTAGGATTATGTTGTAATGTCACTTTCACTTTTTACCCCAGTGTTTTTTTGGCTGGTCCAGCATACCAGGGCATGAGTCAGATCATCCCTGAATAATCATTTGATAGAAAGATTAGAGCTTGTGTTTAAATGAGGGAATATGTATATTTAACATGAGATGTGACCAAAATACTGTAGTATTTTGTCTTCTTGATGTGAGACCTGCTATTTTGTTACTCAAAAGATGCCAAATCTTTTTACTTCTTTTAGTAATTTATTTATTGTTTAAAGATTTCCTTTTCATCCCTTTTCTCTGTTTTTTTTTTTTTTATCTTTCAGTATAGGCAATAGAGTTAGCTTCCCTTTATCATAAGCCATGTTGCCTCTTTCTTCGGGGTAACACTCAGCCCTGTATTTGAGGTTCTCAGGAGATCCATTTGTATTCTGTGACTCACTAAAATCAGCCTTCTTAACGTCTCCCTAGGCACCTGATCCACAAGGAAACCACTATGAGATGCCCACTAGATTTTTGTCTACTATGTAATAGAAACCCCAAACTATGCTGAAAGGCACTGCAAGCTCATTACTACCAATGTTTTCTCAGGAAACACCCAGTGTCTGTCGGTCATAGGGAGGAAAAGCGATCAACCCTCCCACTTTTCCCACATCCATCAAGCCATGCCGTGTTGAGGGCAGATTTCAAAAGGTTTTGAAAATACTCACATGTCTGATTTTTAAAATTTTTTATTAGATATTTTCTTTATTTACATTTCAAATGCTATCCAGAAAGTTCCCTATACCCTCCCCCCCGCCCCTGCTCCCTTACCCACCCACTTCCACTTCTTGGCCCTGGCATTCACCTGTGCTGGGTCATATAAAGTTTGCAAGACCAAGGGGCCTCTCTTCCCAACGATGTGTCTGATTTTAACGACCAAATGTGATTGGGCCTAGACAGGATACAAATTGTTCTCAGGCAGCCCGGGAAACAGCTAAAAGATCTCCAGGCTTATGGAGATGATCTACTTCATCTTTGCACTCTGAGCCACTGGGAAACAGTGTCAACATGGTAGATGTCACAATTATCAGGAACAAAGAAATAAAGGGAATGGGTGACCTTTTCATTTTTTTCCAGTACTATTCTGAATACACCCCCCCCCCTCCGAGCTGCTTCATCCTGGCGTCTTGAGCCTTCAAGAGTTCTCATGTCCCAACAACACCCTAAAATTATTAAGAGAGATAGTTAACACCAGGCTATTGTAGGACATCACCTTGAGTTGTCATTGGGGTCTGTGACTCAGTCCCAGCAGAAAGAACAGAGCTATTGTGAAGGACTTGTGGTCTCCATGCCAGCCTGAGACTGTGATAAGGAGCTCATGTGAGTATTTTATAGCAGGAAGCTTGACAAAGGTGAGAAAAAACTTTATCAGACATATTTTTTTTAACAAGAAGCATCTAGGCAATTCTAATTTAGCAGTTAAATATTAAGGAAGAGACGCATAGCAAACAAGCACGTAACTTGGCATGGGTGGTTGTTGGAAATAGTGAACCACAGTTCGTCAGTCTGTGCTTCATGAAAGACAGGTAAGCAATACTGGGTGAGCTGGAGAGGTTTTTCAGTATAAGAAAATATACCCTGTGGTGTAGTTATATAACCAGACAAGACATGTTCACCCAAAGAAAGGCTCCATCAGTACTAGGGGAGTCAAAGAAAGTAGAAGGAAAGGCGATAGACACAGAGATAGCTGCCTGGTCATATGCATTCAAACCAGAGTTATTATAATCAACTAAGCTCTTTCTTTTTAATTGTTGGTTATGACCACATATAGGGTCACATATTGAATATACAAAGTCACAGAAAAGTTGGCAATAGTAAATGTTTTCTGAATGTATAATTATCAAAATTTGATTCAAAGCTGGCATTTGTTGTTCCTACAGAGGAGCAAGGTTCAGTTTCCAGCACTTACACTTGGCAGCTTGTGACTGCCTATAGTTTCAGTTTCAGGGAATCTGATGCCCACTTGTGGCATCCAGTATCTTGCACATACCTATAAGCAAGAACACACAGATACACATAAAGTAAGACAAACAAAAAGAACAAGACTCAAAATCAAGTGTGTAATGAAGTCAAGTTGTTCTGACAGTGTTTGCCTATGTGTCTGGCTTGGTTCAACCTTGGTTCTGAACACACAAGATGTCTACTTTGAAGACATATGCCAATGCACCAACCCACCAATGCATGTTTTGTGAAACCCCTTGGCACAGATTAGAGACTTGTATCTAATGACCTGCAATGGTTTCCTTTCTTCCCTTTAAAAAACAAAACAAAACTGCGCTCTCAGTGGAACATAGTGGCTTAATTATGGAAAACAAGGCTTAATATTTTCCTACTGCCATTCCTCAGTACATATCAAATTAGTTCATCATTTGACTTGCTAACTTGAGTTTCATAAAATCTTTTTAAATGAGCATTGCTTTCTGGTTAGGGCAGAAGTTCCAACAACTTCTAAAACAGCCTTAAACATACATCTGTAATTGTTAGTACAGACTGATGAAAAGTGGCACCTCAGCATTGATACAAAGTATGGATAAGGCAGATCCATACTGCATTGTGAACACTGGGTCCTGCACCCGAGATCTAAGTCTTTATGTCGAAACAAATAAGCACCTTTAACTTCTTCGCATGCCAGTTTCCTTTTGTCCTTAGTAAATAATAGAATGATATGCATGCCCATAAATTGTATTAAAATACACTTCTCAATGATTTATATCCTGCAATATTTATTTGTATGCTTATTCGACTTGACTGTATACCACGAGTTACATGACATTTGAGAGGGGACGAGGGTAAGAGGAGATGGAGAGTCAACAAGACTGCAACACCCTGAACTAGAGCAGTCATTTCCGGTGTTTGACTTGTTACACTTCACTTTAATATGGATGCTCTGACTCTATGTGGCTCAAATAGGGCCTGAAAGTCTGTGTCCTCAGGCTTCAAAATTGTAGGTCTTTCTGGTCCATATATAGTAAAGATAGTCTATAGATAGACATATATTATACAGGGAGGGTTCCATGTCCTACTACTGACCTTTTACAAAGATCCACTTGTTTAGAAGAGTCTATGTCATTCCTGTCTCCATCAACATCTCAGTCTATAGATAGACATATATTATAGAGGGAGGGGCTCAGGTCCTACTACTGACATTTTACAAAGATCCACATGTTTAGAAGAGTCTAGTTCATTCCTGTCTCCATCAACTCAGAAGCTTTAAGGTAGCTTCATTTGTATCATGACTGAACTTGTTTAAAACATTCAGCTGAGCGCCGGGCGTGGTGGCGAACGCCTTTAATCCCAGCACTCAGGAGGCAGAGGCAGGCGGATTTCTGAGTTC
>NC_034596.1:14073283-14088736 GCF_900095145.1 Mus pahari
CTAAAAAAAAAAAAAAAAAAAAAAAAAAAAAAAAAAAAACAAAAAAACAAACAAACAAACAAAAAAAACCCAAACATTCAGCTGAGCCACATACATTGTCATGAATGAAGCAGTCACTCTAGGTAGGAGTTGCCAATCTATGTTGAAATCTATGAAATCTATGTTGTAGTGCTGGACAACCATTGACCTAAAAGAGAAAAGAAATTAGAAGGCAAGAAGGTGGTTTAATAACACATGGCACATAAAGCTAAGAGACAGGGTGGTAGGCAACGTAAGTGCTTCCTAAGATTGCTGTGTCCCATGTTGGCAGTCTATTCCTGAGCAGGTGATGTTCTAAAACCCAAGCTATCCATATGCAATGACACTGAGATTGAGTTTGATTTTCTGTCCTTATTAGACTAAGTGAAATGTCCTTTTTCTCTCGGGTGACATATCTAAGATTTCCTTCAGAAAATGAATTTCCTGCTATGTGTTACATAGCAGAGCTTTGGTGGGCTCTCTGAGTCTAAAATAGCTTTCCCATTTGTGAGCAGTGTTCCATGAACATGGCTTCCAAGCTCCCTTGAAGGGTGCTGTTGGAATCTGGTATGTTAAGATAAGGCATTGAGAAATCTTTTCCCACTTTCTCTGGACGACATCACACACATACCTGGATCTCTTGGCTAACCCTGACCCATGAAAAAGTGCTGTAACTATAGTAGCGAAAGGACAAATGTTATGTTTTAAACCTGAAAGCTTATAAAAGCATTTTAATCATTTATACATTGTTAGGGAAAGCTATTTTTACTATTATTTTTCATAAAACTATCAAAGAAGCCTTATAAGTTTTATGAACACTGTGTTTTATGATCTCCTTTATTAATAAAAAGCTAATACTGTAATTGTTTCTGTGGTAACAGACTGATTACATAAATGAATATATTTAAGATAACTGCATACTCATTTCTCCCCTTTCTTCATACAAAGTACGTACATTTTCTTTAGAATCCAAATTTGTGCTTTGGGAAAGGCAACCGAATAGCCAACGTTGTAATTTTATGAAACCACAAAAGGCTCTCTTATAAAGGGCTCTGACTTGAATGCACACTAAAAGGAAATTAATAGTCTTAGTTCAAACATCCTCCTTAATCCATCTCCTTTTGCCTCTCCTAGGCAAGAGAAGAATGCAGTTGTCACACTGACTTAGGGAAGGGACACGTGTGGAGCAGCAGGCTGCTGGCATGAAACCATGGAAGCTGGTCCTGGGGTATCTCAGCAGCCTTGAGGGAGCTGCCAGGCCAGAGATGTGTAGTGTGTCATTATCAATTTGCACTCTGATTTCCTAACAGTTCAAGAGGCCTTTTGACAAAAGTCTGCGTGCAGATCTAATAATAACTCTGGATTTTTGCTGAATGTCTCACAACCTGGGAACAGGCCCAATTGCTGAACATACTTACACTGCATGAGTTTGTTTAACTGAGCCTAAAAGGGACAGCCGAGATGATTAGAAAATGTGCTCTTGGGGAATGGTCCCATTTAAATGCCTCTTTTAATAGAATTTCTTGTTGTTTCTAAGTCTACATCCCAAATGAGTAACTATTGCAATTGGGGATCATAGATTTGTTTTCTGGGTCTAATATAGATTCACATGGTCCTTATTTCTAACCATATCATATTATAAGACTATCTAATGACCAAGACTGACCTAATTCTTGCCATTTAAACACAGACTATCTAGCCTGTTTACAAGTCCCAATATGCATTTAAACCTCACAGCTGTCCGAGAGTCATGCTCCTTATCAGTCTTGTTTCCCATTAAAATGTCCATTGGTAATTTGTATTCATTTTAGTCTGTGGGAGCATATGGAAATGTCTCCACCCCTACCTCTAAACATTCTTGAATTTGTTCAAAGAATGTAGTGTTCTTTGACCATTTCTATCTTCCAATGCAGTGTTCATCAAAGCAAATGGATCCTCCCACACTGTTGCCCAAGAGGCCACATTCTCATATTGTCAAATGAAAACAGTCTAGTACATGCTTAGTATAAGAACAGAGAGTGGGAAGGAGGGTGGGCTGTTAGGAGAAGGGGATGAGTACATATCTCATTCTCAAGACCAGGAATTATGCCATGCCTTGTTCAAGTGAGAACCACCTGGTCCTGTGTCACTAATCTCATTCTGTTCCTTTCCATTTCCCATTCCCTGATCTTTGCATCTCTACCTCCTGATTATTGTATTTTGGGATGTGAAGTATTCTCCAAAGGCTAGTGTGTGAAAACCTTGCTCCCTATGGACCTATTGGAGGTGGTAACAGATTCAGAGGTAAAATCTTTATGGAGGTAGTTGAGTCACAGAAGAATGCCTTGAAGCATATAGATATTAGAGGCCTGGCCTCTTCCTCTAACTATTCCCTTTCAGGTTATATAAAGGGTAGCAGACTTCCACTGCCATCTCTCACAGTTGTGATGCACCATGGCACCCTAGACCAATAGCAACAAAGCCAAGCAACTATGAATTGGAATCTTTGAAATCGTGAGTCAACTAAATCATTCCTCATTGTAAGTGGTGTGTCTTGAGTATTCTATCACAGTAACACATAAAGATAACTAATGTATCAACTCATTATATAGCATATGTAGGTTCTCAAAACTGAGATCTCTTGTATTATTTGCTCTCCTCACATGTCCAGTATGAGACAGGGAAGAAGCTAAAAACAGAAGAAAAAAACAAAAGCTAAACATTGTTATCAAACTAATGTTCTGTTTGTTTTAATAATTCTTGGAAAACATTGTGAGTAGAGAAGGTTGACATTGTATCAATATCTATTAGATGCAAGATATACAACATGATACAAGCATGAAGTGACTTTACATAACATAGAGTTGTATCCTTCAGCAGTCATAAGCGTGCCCTTCAAAACTTTACCTAGAATTGAACATCCAACTTCTCCTTCTAGATATTTACAGAGATATAATAGTCTGCTCATTGTCTACTAGTTAACTAATCACATTGCTGTTAAGTCCAGAACTATTAAAAATAATTCTCCCTTGTACTGAGTTCATTTGGCATTCTATAAATGTCCTCTTGTCTTTGAAATCACTCTGGTCCCTGGGAGCTCAGGAATGAAAAAAAATATCAATATCCTTCCTTGTCTGTGAGACCTTTTAAAGCCATTCCAAGTTTGTCATCACATTTTTTTGTTAGACTGGAGCTTTTGAAATGTTCTGTGTGTAAACCTCTGTAAATCCTCTCCTCATGGCCAAAACCCCTCTAGCCATTCACCTCCTGATGTTAATAAAACTGGACATAAAGTTCATCTTGGGAAGAAAGAAAGGTTTAAGGTCAGGTTATTTTGCTGAAAGTTTTTCAATATACACAAATTGCCCCCAAGTATTCACAATGCAGTTATAACTCTCTTTTGTGGGAGTTAGTCCTAAGGAAATCACTAGAAACATAGCAAAAGCTTTTACTTCTAACTCATTGACTTAGGAATGTCCAAAATAACAAAAGTTTGAAAGCATTGCATATGAGCAAACTTCAGGATATTAGGAAATAGCCCATGAGTCATGATAATAATGGAAAACTGGGTAGCTATTTAAATACTTCCATTAAATTAAGCATACTGGCATTTGAAGGACACAGAAAGAAAGAGAACATACTGGAAACACAAGAGCACTGGAGAAAAAATAAAAAAGAGAAGCACCAAATGCTCTTGTTAGTAGGGTGTGAGTGTCAACACACACCATAATTTATCTCTTCTAGAAACTTCAGAAAAAAACGTAAACATCCTAAGAGCTGGAGCTACACAGCAGCAGGAAAGAGCACTGGCCGGTCTTGCAGAGAACATAATTTTAGCTCCTAACCACCTGTAACTTAAGTTCCAAAGAAACCTGTGACCCTGCCCCTTGGTCCTGTGGGATTCTGTATGCACAGGGTGCATATGTACTGAGGTGCACATAATTACACATAAATAAGTAAGTCTTTGCAGAAATACCTTGTATGTTGTGAAGGTGCATGCGTTCTTTCAAAAAGGACAGCAAAGTATAATCTTGAAGAAAGAAATCAAAGGCCCAAGCGTACCCATTGATCATGTTAAAACCATCGAAGAACCTTATTTTAATACTTTCTATAATGACTGTAATAGGGTTGCTATGTGTGCAAAACACCTTAAACTCCACCATATATCCAAATATATATAAAAAAAAATGAGGTGATTGTGGAACTATGGAAAGTTTGGTGTTTATTTACCACTGTTCTGTAAAGCAGACTACATCTGCAATGGCAGTAGCAATCTTAATCCTAACCTAATGATCTATCTATAATTCTCAAAACAATGGCCACATAAGAAAAGCTTTCTATGAATACAAAGCAACTGTCCTTTAATTAAAAAAAAAAATTATAGTCGAGCTTCGATGGCATTCCATTTTGTACAGATAAAACACCATGGCTACCATGGCAAAGATGTGAATGCCAGCCCATGACGGAAGCTAATGAGTTCCGAGTTCTGCCAGTGTGAATGAGGTACTACTGCAGGCTTGCTTTCAACTTGGTGACTAGTGTCAGAACAACCATGATCATTTCCTTCTAAGTCAATGTTATGTCTAGAAATTAAAGTGGTATAAAAACTTATTTATCCAAAGGTAATATCTAGCCAGGATATAAGCTCTTTTCTGTTTTCAATATCTATGAGTTTTTTTTTTTTTTTTAGTTTCGATATTTTAAAGGAAACTATGATTATATTATCATGTGACAGTTATGAATTGGAGTCTTGGAAGTATTATCAAAACTATAGCACTGTAGAAATGAATGTAAAAGAGAGCTACAGAGAACACTAGCTCACTTAGTGTGCACAAGATCCTGAGTTTTATACCCAGAAGGATGATGATGATGATGATGATGATGATGATGATGATGATGATATGGAGGAGGGGGAAGAAGAGAAAGATAATTATCATAATACCTTATTGTTTTATGGGCTATTGTCTAAGGAGGTTATTCTTAATCTTTTAGACAAAAATGTCGCTTGCATTATAACAATATAGTAACACTTTGGAAGTGATAAAAGTAGATATTCAATGGAATACTAGAGGATAAGAGGAAACAGTATCATTGCACCCTCTTTGATCTGGAATGCCAGATAACAGGTACCGAGATTATTAAGGTGTTAAATCCATTGTTGCAGGAATAGCCACCGTGTTTATTATCTTGTTTTATTCTCACAGTAACTAGACATGGTTGTCATTGTTGAGAGGAAATTGAAGCTAACTAACTCCTTCTCACTCTTCTCAGGCACATAAGACTTTTCAAATGTTCTCTTCCACTTTTTCCTTTTAACATTCGATGTCTCCTTTATGGAAGACTAATTTCCTGCATGACAGCAAGCACATCTTCCTCATTCTTGTCCTCTTGGTCTCGAGTGTCATGCCTTACATGTAGCAGATCTGCTCCAACGTCTGTGAGAACCTACAACTCAATGGAGGAGCACACAAGAGAGAGCTGATGCTGGAGAAGTGAGTCACCTGCTCAGCCTGTTAGAAGGAACATAAAAGAACCAGACCTCCCACCTTAGCCCAGTCCTTCTGCCCATTCACTGTCCCATCAAACCATAATTAATGACACCAGCCACATATTTCTAATGCCTCTGTTTGCTATTGATCATTTCTACCGAGCATTCCCCACTTACCATTATGCACATGTTATAATGCATACGGATATAAACGTAGTTTTGAGCTCTCTTAAAATAGAGACTTTTAGCTTTGTCTCCTTTTGTCTTCATTCATCCTTACACATGGTACATTCAATAGCATAATGCTGGCCAAGTGAATGAATCCAGAGTCCTCTCAATGAAAAGATTCCATGATTAAGAAAATACAACTAAGCTACTGCCTATAAAAATAATGTGTATAAAGAATTTATGACAGTAAGAGGATATACAAACAAACCACCGGGAGCACAGATATCCTTTCTGTTTGTCTTGTGTTGATCAGGATCATAAAAACTCATACTATATGTACATACCTAGTGATGTTTACCCATTGTATTATATAGTCAACCTTAGTTTAAAATGTATTTTGTTTTAGCTTTTCCATGCAAATATATCTGAAAGGCTATTAACAAAAACTCTCCAATGTGTAAATCTCTGAAACTGTTGCTATGACAAGCTTTTCTTTACAGCTTATTCTTGCCCTTGTTCAGTTTATTTGCAATTGTAATGGAGAGACAATTTTTATCTGTATTCACAGCTCTAGCCTTCCAGGTTAGTGAATAATTTTCATGAACACATATTGCCAAAATATAACTTAAAATTGAAGTGTGGGCAGATAATATTTCCATGATTATTAAGTTTGTAAAATTATTGCCATTTGGTAAATATCCTGGAAAAAAAGAAAAGGGATGGTTTTTTAAAATGGACTCAAAGCTAAGCCTTTCAAAGCTAAAATTTAATGTTTGCCTCCCACCCATTAAAAGAAATATCATTATCTGTCCAATATTTGTATTTTTCTTTGAGCGTTTCTTAAGTTTTACAAACAAGTACACTGTGTGCAGTGTCCTGGACATTTTTCTGGCATCAATGCCCTGCACTCTTGCTTTACACCATGGTTTAACAAGCTTACTCTCTCCCCACCAACAATGTATTCTGTTATTCCGTTTTATAATTTCCTAGTATTTGGGATATCATGTTTCATCGCTGTTAGTCTAGGTAAAAATATATGGTCTAAATGCTAGTTTTATTTGGGCTGAAGTTTGAATTCTGGATTTTCCATCAATCAAAATGTTTCTTCCCACACCTTGGCTTGTTCTAGGAGAGTAGGACATCTTACAGAAACATGTGCAGCTGGCTATATCCACCCCAGACTTGTTGTGATTTGATTTCATGTCTTCTCTGATAAGTTCTCAGAAAGAACATGCTGGCTTTCTTTCCTTGCAGTGAGCTTCATTATGTCCTCTATCTGTCTTATGTTCAGAACACATCTTTGTTAGTGGTATTCTACTTCAGGCTCTAAAATATGCAGTCAGATGGTACTTGTCTAGCCTAATCCTTTCTGGGATGTCTAATAAAACTACCTCCAGAAGGTCATGAGACTGTGCTATTTGCAAAAAGAAAAAAAAAATACAATTTAGACAGTGGTTGGTTAAAAAAATCAAACAGCTTTCTTTAACACACATCATTTTACTTCATATAGCAGGTATTTTTGAGAGAGGGGCCTCATTTATGACACCCTAGGACAGAAGTGCAGATAATGTTGAGTACCACGTAGCAGCGAAGCATCCTGGTGACCCTCAGTGTCTTCCTAGTTTACTCGCCTTTAAAAATAAATGTGGTCTCAGACCACAGACAGCAAATGAGGAATATAAATAGGCTATTTGGCCTTGTTGGCAAGGCAGGATTTGAACATAATCCCTCATTAGTAAAGAGATCATTCCTCAAAGGCATTCCTAAGTGATCTAGTTCATGTCCAATTTCAGTAATTCCTTTTATTCATCCCTAATATTTAGCATCATTAAACATGGAATATATAAACTGCACAACAACTTGGCAGAATGCATTTATTATCCCTCTAGTTGTGAGTGGCCTAAAAATGATAGGAAATGTAAATAGCTCAACCAGTTCACCCAGTTGGTGGTCTGCAGGGTCTACCTGTGAACTTAAGATGCTTCTCTGCCCTCCGCCTAATGAGAGCAGTAAGGTGGATGCCCTCCTCAGGAGCGTGGTCCCTGAAGACTTGCTGGCTCAGCATAAATCTTCTTACTCTCTCATGTCAGAACTAAATAGCAGTATGACATTTAAAATTCAAAACCAAAAACCCTGGAGAAAAAGAAGACCTTAAACAAGTTCATTTCTCCTCCCAGGGGAAACTCATTCATCATGGGAAAGAAAATGTTAAAGAAATGTGAAGAGAGCTTAATTCTCAGCTGTGTTAGGAGCAAACTGGGGAAATGGTAGGCTTAGGACAACAGCAGGGAGGACTTCTGTGTGTCCTTGAAGACCACACTTATCCCTTTTCCTCCCCAAAGTTCACTTTCTCCACCTGTAAAGCACTGGGCTTCAAGAGGTACGTGTGTTTTCTGAGTCCTCTAATATGCAAACAGCCACACAAATCAAATAAAATGTAAATGGTTGATAACTAGGCAAAGGAATAAAAACATAAACAGATGGGTGAATGTATAGATAGATAAAAGATGATATATGATACACATATATGATAGATAGATAGATAGATAGATAGATAGATAGATAGATAGATAATTAGGCAGAGAAATAATATATAGGTAGACATAACTCTGTCTCTCTTTGTCTCTAAAGACAGGTGATTGACAGACAGATGGACAGATAGATGATAGACAGATGATAGGTAGTTATATAGATTAATAGATAATATAGATGAAAGATAGATAGATTGATAGATAGATGGCTGGACGGCTAGATAGATAGATAGATAGATAGATAGATAGATAGATAGATAGATAGATAGACAGACAGATAGATTGATTGATAGATGGCTGAATGGCTAGATAGATAGATGGCTGGATGGCTAGATAGATAGATAGATTGTTCCATTTAATAAAAAGAAGCAAACAAATCAGAGAAATTCCTTCTCCAGTCCGACCTGACCTGATTGCAGGGCCTTTGGGCTAGTATGCATCTTTTATAAATCATCCATGACATCCATGCCTCGGGCTACTTCTTCAGTATTCTGCTTTGCATCTCACTGACTTTTACTCATCTCAAGTTCTCCCTGGGTTTTGCTATAACCACACTGAAGACAAAAAGTATGTCAGCTGCCTTCTTCATTTGTAGGCATGGGATGGGACAATGGGTTGTAATTTTGTCACCAATCTGAGTTGCATCTGTGCATATTTTTCTTCTGATAGCTTTATGCTTAAGCTGTATTTTCATGTTGTATTAAAGTAGCACATAAAATCATTCACACTGCTTGAAGATTGCTCGTTCTAAGCTGGCATGGAGGTACATGCCTGTGACTCTAGCACTTAAGAGGCAGAGGCAAGATATTCGTTGAAAATTTAAGGCTCCCCTGGTCTACATAGTGCATTTCCATCCATCCAGACATGTATACTGAAACCTTGATTCAGTGAAAAGGGAAAACAAAAGAAATTTTAATTCAAATTCTGACAAGATAGTGGTTGACAATAATGTAAAAAGTAGGAGGAGGGGCAGGAGGAAGATGAGAAGAGCAGAAGGAGTTTCCAGAGGAGCGACCAGAGGAGGAACGAAAGAGAAGGAGAAGCAAGAGGAGGGGGAGAAGCAGAAGGGGGAGGAGAAGCAGGAAGAGGAGGAGCAACAGGAAGAGAAGAAGTAGGAGGTGGTGAAAGAGGAACAGAAAGTAAAAAGATGAAAAGCAGGAAGAAAAAGAACAGTAGAAGGAGAATCAAGAGGAAACAGAAGACCAGGAGCATGGGCAGGAACAGGACCTTTGCTGAAACCAGAAGCCAGACCATCAGGATGTAGATGACCTTGCACTAAACTCAGAGCAATGGGCTACTGAATAGCAGCAAGCATAAGAAGCCTGGAGATGTATCCTAGGACCCAAATGAGACAAGAGGTGTGACAGGGGCCCTAATATAGTCCTCCCAACACATCTCCCAGTTAGCAGTACTTCCGAAAATAATGTTCCCTCTATCCTGTGAATCAGTAGTGAAGCTTACCTCTGTCCTGACACCTCACGTGGATTTGGACTACAATTTTGCACTACCTCAATCAAAAGGCAGACATAAATATGAAAGGCTTTGGGATGGACTTGGGCCACAGAGTCTTCCAAGAATTTCCCACTAACTCAGAGGAATGAGATAAAAAGGCCTACATAATGGCAAGTCACAATTAACTCTTACAAAATGCATGGAGAAGGAATCTTTTCTGAACACAGGAGAATGAATACAAACAGGGGAATTGCACTGAGGTCTATGGAAATTAGTCACTAAAGCAAGTGACTGAAGCAAACAGCTATCCATGAAACTAGACAGTTAACCCATCAAGAATAGATTGACACTTTTTTTTAAAGTGTGTTGGTGGCAAGGATGGGGTTAGATTGGCAGAGAAGAACAGAACATCTAGAAAGGAACAGTATCCTTGAAATGAAAACCTCTCTGGGCAGATGAGATACAGATGACACTCAGCGGGGTAAGACATCAGTATAGTGAGAAATGGACTTGTTCATTACTTCTAGAACAAAGGAAGAAATGTCACTAATATGGACTAAAGAGAAGGGATCATTCATGAAACATCTGATGAAAAGTTCTAACAGGTCCCTGTTAAAAAAAAAGAATGAAGGCTCAACAGTTAAAGGAGTACTTGCAGCTCTTGCAGAGGACCCAAGTTCCTTTCCCATCACACACTTCAGGTGGCTCAAAATCTCTTGTGATTCCAGCTCTAGGGGATCTAGATACCTTTTTCTGGTTGCCATAGACATCTGTACTCACATGCACAAACCCACATATGAAGGCAGGTAATTAAAAATAAAATACTTCTTTAAAAAACAGAAAGAATGTTGGGAAGTATACCTATAGAATTTACCCTCTGAAGACTCTTCAGAAGTGATCGAACAGTGTATTCTGGGATGCAAACAGCCCTCAGAGAAATGGGCATATTCACCCATTCCATATTTAGACCCAGCACACAGATATTCTAAAGCACTGAAACCAAAAGCTACTGACTGAATGAAGTGATGAGCCCAAAATGCTGAGCATATCCCAGCACATGGGAAATGAAGAACAGCCAGTTGCTATTACCCTAACTTTATTTCTCCATGTTAATGCAATTTTATAATTAGTAAATTAAAAATTGCTTGTAACACGGTAAAATGTGGTTGAGATTTTTCATGTAAAGTTTAATGACAAAGACCCATTATATTTTATGGGACTAATGCATAGTGTATATGAGGACCTTGAGCAAAGAAGAGCTGAGGGGTAGAGTAGACATAGTTCTTTGATTCTGAAAGAAGCACTGCTGGCTTTCAGCGCTCTTCACCTCTACCTGGACTTTGAGACTGAGTTCTCTCTGGGTAGGGATAAGCCCAGCTGCAAAGTCACCATTTCTTGCTGTGGAGTTGCTTCAACCTGGGAGACAGCAAGCCCCCTACTTTACACAAGCCGTGAGCTCATGATAGCCGAGTGTGCAAATGAGTACATGTCATTTTATTTTCTGTGTTTGAATTATTTCATAAATTTTTTAAAAAGGAATATAATCTCCTGTTCATAGTCTAAGGAAATAGAGTCCCTGTTGCTCAAAGTCATCTTAATTCCCATGCTAACACTATCTCATCACCTTACCACTCCATTTTCCAATCTTCATCCAACATTCTAGGGACTACTCTCTGTACCTGAGCAATGGCTACCTTAGAAGACAAGGCTGGAAAACAGATTTCAACTTTGACCAAAAGTACAGCTTCCATGTCTTAAGCAGACACTTCAGGCCTTAAAATCACTCCTTACAACCAAGGAGTTTCGTAGTTTGTTAATGGCTTGCTTTGGCTTGAGGAGAGTTTAGAAATGATTTTAAAAATGGATGAATTACCAATAAAATCACTTATCCAGCTGGCAGTGTAACTTTCACAATTCTTTGTGTTACATTAGTGCTCCAAAGATTCAAAGGGTCACAAAAGGCATCAGCAATTATCTGGCTATCCATATTGCATTGTGGTATAAAGCAAATATGGCTGTGTTTATTTTGTGTTCCCGAAAGGGGGATAATGTGGATGAAAATTGGATTCTATTCCAAGCACATTGATTTATATTTGAAAATCCAAATACTAAGCCTTGCTGTGCTTTCTAAAATATAAACACTACCTACCAGGAAGGGAATACATTTTCTTGATAAGAGAAGGAGGAGAGACAGAGGCAGAAATGAGGCAATGACAGGGTTTGATGTGTTTCTTTTTTATCTATTCTAAAAGAAGCAAATGCTGTAGATCAAATGTTTGGAGAAAGGCTCAGAGCTAGAATAAATGAAGAGTTATTGGCTGGGTGTAGCCTTATGCACCTTTAATCTCAGCATTAGGAAAGCAGGGACAAGAGGATCTCTGTGTTAAAGACCAGCCCTCACCACATAGTAAGGTCCAGGCCAATTGGATCAACACTGTGGGACTGCATATCAAAATAAAATCAATAAATAAAAATTTAAAAATAACTCTTAAATTTGAACAGTAAAAAGAATAAAATCCACTCAAACAAAAAACATGAGTAATTATCAGATGACATAGATAATTGAATAAAATAAAAACAAATACCTAAATATCATTAGCCAGCATAAAAGTCCAAATTAAGAATTACAACATGTGACGATATAGTCACCAAAAGAGCTAGATGTCCAGTGCAGAGACACTGGGCAGAGTTTTGGTGGAATCTGAAATGATAGAGCTACCCTGGAAATACCCTGGAAATTAAAGAATGGCATAATACACTTACCATTGAGACTTACTGTACTTCTGAGTACTTCTGAGTATTTGTCCAGAACCAATGAGTCCTGTACTCATGGAAAAATCACACACACACACACACACACACACACACACATACACACACACAGAGAGAGAGAGAGAGAGAGAGAGAGAGAGAGAGAGAGAGATACACACACACACACACACACACACACACACACATCCTGAAACTGTTTGCACTACTTCTCTAGCAACAGTTAGATNACACACACACACACACACACACACACACACACACATCCTGAAACTGTTTGCACTACTTCTCTAGCAACAGTTAGATTGGAAAGAAGGGTGAGTTTGGAAGAATGGAAAGACAGACATGTCATATTTGATGCAATTCCCACATTTGCTCTTCAATTAGAGAAGAAATCCAGCTAAAATTCCCAAAGTGGAAGGCTTAGGAAATAGAGATGACCATTTTATTCATTGAGTTATATTGAAGTTTTAATGATTTATCTTTAACGATGTACATCCATGTTTATTTGCATGGGAATCTGTGCTTGTGAGTTCAGTTGCCTGTAGAGGCCAGAGAAGGGCATTGGATATCTAATGCCAGAGTTACAGGTGGTTCTGGTCACCATGCATAGGTGCTGAGAGCTGTACTGGGAGTTTCCAGCAAATGCACTGGCATCTCTCCATCCCCTGATTTGGACTCTTATATATGTAAAGAGAGCAAACAGATGAATGAGCATTAGAGGTGAGGGACAGGGGCAGTATATGTTGTGTGTGTGTATGTGTGTGTGTGTGTGTGTGTGTGTGTGTGTGTGTATAGCAGGAGAAAGAGTTTTTGTGTTATCCTTTAGAGACATATGCATGTGACAAAAGGATACAGAAAACCAACATGTACAACCATGCATGTGTGCATATTCACTCATACAAATGGATGAGACCTGATAAAAGTTGCTGAGCCAGTCTCCTGACTTCCTGGTTGTTAGATTGCTCCAGTTATTAAGGACACTGCCAGTGAAAGAAATTGGGCAGAGGGTATTTGCCAAGGCACATTATTGACTTTTCAATCTCCTAAGACTCTGTTACCAATTCAAAATGAAAATCTGTAAAGAAAATGGAGAAAGGCATGAGAGGGAAGGTAGGGGTGCCGTGGTACTGGCTTTGAGGTAGTGTCGTTCATTCAGCTCTATCTTCTGTGAAACATGGGTAATGTTTCACCTAGTTTAAATGGAGGGGAAATGGTGATTGTTTTTGTTTGTTTGTTTGTTTGTTTCTTACTTAGTACCCCATCATTAGAGAGGAGGCATGGCGGTATGTGCTTGAGATGGCTTATGACATTATAACACAGAGCTTACAGAAATGAACACACCCATGCTGCCTGCTTCCTTTCATTTTACTTCCCCCTGTCCTATACAGTTCAGAACCCTCTGCCTAGGGAATGATGCCACCCACAGTGAGTTGGATTCCTTTCACACAGCCATAGGCCAATCTGAACTAGATAATCCCTCAACTGAGGTTTCTATGCCTAGCAATTCTAGGTTGTGTCCAGTTGATAAATACTAACCACCACAGCTAGGCTTCCTTCTCTTCAGGAAGTCCTCACTGGTAAAGGTGCTGAGGGGTTAAAGATGGGAGTAGCAAGGGTTTCTAGTGCCACACATTTTCAAATGTGCCCTGCAGTCATGACTTTTCCCAAGTCACAGTCTTCACAGGCACGTGGAAACTGTTTATATCAACCTTATGTTGGTTTTCCACTAGAAAAAAAAAAAAGAATCAAATGTTTTTCTACAACCAGAGACACATGAAAACATTAGATCCACTTACAGGTTCATCCACCAAATGATTCTACAGCCCACACAACTGTTATCAGGCAAAAGGCTTCACATTTTGAGTTCATTTCTTGGGATGACTAATGTTCCATCAGCAGCATAAAGACTGCTGTTTGGATCTTATTATTTCTAACAGGATAACACTTAGTCAAGTTGGGGCCGATTATCCCACCCACTACTCTTCAGAAAAAAAAAAAGAAAGTGTCTAGCAGTCTGCAAGTCTTTTAAGATAATCAGGGCAGGTAATTATTGCAAGAGAGACTGTGCTCTCTGACCTCCAGCGTCGGGTAGCTGCTGAAATCAACGGGAATAAGTGTTAGGGGCAGGCCCAAGATAAAAGGTCTACGTGGAGCTCTGCAGAGTCTGCACTTGTGAATAGCTGGCCCGAATCAAATAAATCCTCTATGGAATTCCATGGATTGATGAAAAAGTAAATATTGGTTGCCGACTCAGAAAGATGTACCTCGCTGACTTCTGAAACCCTAGTCTATTCTTGGTGGTTTCATCTTTCTAATAATTACAATCATATTGTAGGCATAGCATTTGTACCCAAATAGCCTGTACTATTCTTTCTCAGTCACTCCTATCCTGTGAGCATCTTAGATAAGTGTATTTATCTCTTTACTCTGGTCCTGTGGTAGTACAACATACTGCATTAACGTTTGGGATATTAAAGCACATTAATGATAGAAATTGTTAAGTACAGGATCATGGGCCCATAGGACAACTGAACTTCACTAAATCACAACTGATGAACACTACGGGTATTTTTTTCCAAAGAGAGAGAGAGAGAGAGGGAGGGAGGGAGAGAGAGAGAGAGAGAGAGAGAGAGAGAGAATTAAACAAAAGTCTTAGACTCAATTCCAATGTGATGTTGTGAGAATTGAATGATGGTTAATCATTGTTATCAACTAGATAGGACCTGGAATCAAGAGGTAAGCATCTATTGTGCGTGTTGCGGGGGGGAGGGGTGTTTCTGGGAGCATTCTCAGGAAAGATTAACCGAGAGGAGAAGACCTTGGAGCAGGCAGTTACTTCCACCTGGTAATCAAAATATATAAAGAACTCTGAGGAAAAATCAGTGTTGCTTGCCCGCCACCATCCGTCACAGAAGTTTCCTAAGCATCCCAGTATAGACTGAAGATCTCCAAGAATCTTCCAGGCTTTCAGCATTAGCTTGGGATTTCTGAGGCACTGAGCTTTGTGGGTGATGAGCCTTTTTAGAGTCTAGATAGCTGTCCCCC
>NC_034596.1:14088747-14121566 GCF_900095145.1 Mus pahari
CCTCTCAAGAGCATTAAAGCTTTGCTGCAGAAGGATCCTGTTTGTGTGCCGCGTCTTTTCTTGCTGGCGAGAAGGTAGCGCGGGACACTCTCTTGGACCTGATCTTCTGAAGAACACTGCCTATTATACATACTTAAGCTATAATAGGCCATATTTGCCCACGTGTTTCTCATTATAAGATGAAGCTAGGTGTGTCAGAAATGTCTATGACTGGCAGCCATATTCATGGAAATACTAGGCTCTTAAACAGTCATAGAGTGCCTTTATTGCTCTACTAAATCTTTTTCCTTTGAAATAAGAGAAATGTTTGACTCTATGTTGAACTGTACATCCATATCAGACACTGCCCTCACAATGTGGTCTCTTATAGCCTTTGTTCTCCACAGCTGTTAGAAGCCTTTGGTGTTGTTCCTACTGTATACCACCTAGTCCTTCAATTTAACATCCAACAGCATTAACCCTACAAACGAACCAATCAAGTCAACAAATTTTGGATTGTCTCTTTAGCCAAAATGTGGATGTCATAGTCTCTAACAGTCAAACTTTTTCAACAATGTTACTCAAATTTCTTTTCTACAGACTGGACTTCAGACTCTACACCCAAGGCTGGTTCTCACACCCCAGTCCCATAAGCTCAGCAGTTTCTATAAGCACAGCTTATTCCATCTCCTTTGAGTACCATAGGAAGATCTTATGAATGTTGATACCCTCACTAATTAGGATACAAATCCTACATGTTCTCATCCTCCCAGCCTCTTCATATGGTTTCTATGGGGCTGATGTAGAAGGCTATTAAGGACTACATGTTTGTTTCGTCAAAGCACATAAGTCCAAAAGTCTGACATCAAGTTGGTGACAAGGATGTTTGTCCTGCAGTGAATCCCATCAAGGAATGGATGCAGACCTGTCACCATTTATAAACCGACTCTCAAAATCCAAAGTGAATTGTCATCAGGGATGCTAAAAGACCATGAGAGGAGGAGACTATGGATTGCAGCTGAGAGCCTTGCTTGTACCACAAGCCCCAGCTAATGGCCCATTTATCTCATAGTAACACTGGTCTAGGAGGCTTAGCTGTTCATTGTCTTAAAAAAAATAGAAACATTGACACCAACATCTCTAAGCACTCTTTTATATTATTTATCAATTACCTATCAGTAAACTTAAGGAGTCTGAAAATGGGGTACTGTTACAGTGTTTTTACTGTGACTGTCTTATCATCACCATTACAAGTGTATAATTAATACTATTCGAGGGTCTACAGAGATAGCTCAGAAATTAGAAGTACTTGCTGGTCTTATAAAGGGATAGAATTTGGTTCCCAGAACCTACATTGGATAGATCACAACTGCTCATAACTCCAGCTCCTGGCATATATGATGGCCTCTTTTCTGGCATCTGTAGATACCAGCACACATATGCACACACTCACACACAGATCCATGGATAAAGATTAAAAATAAGTCTTTTAAAATAACACTACAAAATCAGATACAGACATAAAAGTAGAAGCAAAAATATATTTAACACTGGGTGTCACCACCTTGTAATCCACGAGTCTACTAATGTCTGCTGAAAGGGTATGAGAGGAAGACAAAGATGATTCTTGTTTTGCTCATGTGAACTCTAAGGAGCTTCACTACTTACCCAAAGCCATTGTTAACAAATGCAAAGCTAAGAGAAAGCTAGGCAGTGGGCTTCCAAAGGAATGCTCTTAGCCACTTGGATTTCAGGAGGTAGGAACCTGGCCTTCCTTCAGTTTCAGAGTCTCTGCACTCAGCCAGCGTGTATGAATGACCCTTTGTTGAATGAATGTCCTGGAACTAACAAATTATTCACTGGAAGAAGGGAAAGCTGAACCGCAGGCTGATGTCAGATGTGGGGCCCAGAGTAAGGAGAGGGTTGAGAGCACCTGGTTCCCCATGTGTAGCCTTGGAATAGTCTCAGCTCCTACTCTGCATTTTCTCTTTAAAGTTCTGTGAGCTCAGCCTGACACTTGGTTAAGCCAAACGCAAACAGCGGCAGTTTGGGCTGCTTCAAATCCTCCTGAGTGAGTTCCTGTTTTCAAAGCATCACAGCCTGTTGAAACACAAACATCCTACTTAATAATTTTAGCTCTGCAGAAAGCATCGCTGGTGAAAAAGGGCTCACATCCAGTTCCCATTTGTCCTGTTATATAATAAACAAGAGCTATTGGGCCTTGAGCTGTATGTGTAGACACAGTATAGACAAGCCAGTATTGTAGAAATCTCAGACCTAGCAGAGGACGCAGGTACATGAATGAGAGTGAAATCAAGTCCGTAATTCTGAGATGCTGTAGAGGGAAGAGAGGCAGACAAAGAGGAGTGGTATATCTTGATCGAATAGCCAAGAAAGATTTCAGTGGCTCATTGTTCAAACATAGTCTCCAATACTGCTTTCCCAGTGGGCCCACATAAGCTCATTCTACAAATACCACAGCATTTCCAATACTGCTTTTCCAGAGAACTTGCATGAGATAGCATTGAAGAATACTGGCTACTAGATTTCTGGGATGTCTGGCTTTTCTTGTATACTGCTGTTTTGAGAAACATTAATGAACATTTGGTGAAGGTCTGGCTGTCTGCCTTATTTGGCCCAACTAAAGTTTTGAAGCAAAATTCTGAGGGGTGGGTTGTTTTTTTCCAATTCCTTAATTAAACAACTGGAAGGCACCATGCGATTCATTCATCTTTGTATCTTTTCATTTGACTTTGACTGAAAGAGCCTCTCTGTTGAAGTCACTGCTTTGCCTTAAATAATATTTCTACTGTGTGCTCTGGCTGTTTATTTTTATAGTTCTGTGTATTTGACCTAAAGCTTTTAACCTTGTGTGTGTGCCCTGAAGTGACTTTATTGCAAACGGGTTTGGCTTATAAATCTAAATAATAAGTAATATGCAGGCGTCAGAGGAGGAAATGAAATAGGACTGCCTGTTCCCTAGAGAAACAGAATAGCAAGAAGGGAAGTGTCTGAGAGAGCACACGTAAAGGAGAGGCCAGAGATGCATGGCCAACGCAGTGCAGAAGCAGTACTGAGGACAGAGCTGTGATTAAGGATGCTGAAGACACCCCAACTTTAGCAGCTGCAGGAAGTAATAAATCTAGTCAGGGTGTACATTATAAAAAGAGGGAAAAGTCAAATATCTGAGAAGACAAGAGTCTTGATATTGCCTTGCTGGTTGAAAAAAGGGTCAAGAGCTTGGTTGTCTTAGTGCAGACCATCTCGACTCTATGACAGTTCCTCTCCTTGTTACTAAAAGCCATTTCTTTAATGAGACTGCTCAAAGGAGATGCTTCTGTCAGTCAGCTTTTAATTTCTGTGGTGAAATACTATAAAGAATTGTTATAAAATTAAAAAAAAAAACACTATATTTCAGTGCACAGTTTTGAGGGTTCAATTTCTGTTCTTTGGATTTATTGATTCCTAGCGTCAGGTTTGGTAGTTCATCATGTAGCTTGACCATGTGTCTGGGATGCTCCCCTCATAGATGCTGGGAAGCAGTGGGTGAAAAGGGGTGGAGGATCAGGTTTATTCTTCCAAAGCACACTGCCAGCTAGGCTTTGCCTGTTGAAATTTCTACCATCTCCCAAAATAGTCACAAGCTGGAACAGAAGGGTTCAGCATGGGTGTCTCTGTGGGACTTCTCATACTCAAGGAATTTTAGCTAAGATATACAGATCTATATACTATTACTAAGATGATCACAATGGATTCCTGGCATTCATTAGTTATTATAGATATAGATGTAGATGTAGATGTAGATGTAGATGTAGAAAGATATAGATAAATATAATCAAATATAATTATAAATATAATATATAAATATACAATGAATTATTATTATTATTATTATTATTATTATTATTATTAAATCCTCATCACTCCCTAGATTTCCCTCCAATTATTTTAGGAATCCCAAATTCAAAACACTACTATCTTCAGACTTCCAATTCTATCAACACTGGGAGCGGCAGAGTGGCATTGCTACTGTGGAAAACTATATAACAGAAATGTATGAGACATTGCCAAGACAATCAGTGTTCAATGAAAAGAAATTGGAGAATAATGGGAAACCCCTTTGAATGACACAGTAGACTAGCTGACATCAGAGAGTCCTGCTTTCCATATGTTCCTAGTGTCTATTGCATTTTGCTACCTCGGCTGGTAGTAGTATTCCCCTCAGTCTCCCATGTTTTCATGTCATTTCCTGACGTCTTTTTACATCACACCATTACACAGGAAAGCCCAGTGCTGTGTCTATAATTCCAGCTGTCTGTTAGCATACAGACTATACCCAGCACGGAGTTTTGCAGTGATGCTGGTACTCGCATTTTACCACTGCATTCTATCCCACAGCGAGTCAGGGGCAAAGCAGGATCCTGGGTCATTGGTCCTGTCAGTCATCACAGGATGGTATTGCAAACTGCAGCCCACAGCCTGGAGCAGAGTTGTACTTCTCAGTGGTGATCCGGACGCCACCTGTCCAGGTGCTGGTGAGGTTGAATTCTGATGGGACTTTTCTGAGCTGTATCCTCAGGGGGCTTTACTCCATGTTTGAAGGTTCCTAACCTCCTGCTCTTGTCCCACTATGACGCCAGTGCAACCAATTTAATATGTTTATTGGCTTCACTGAAATTTCCTATCTCATCTCTAATTTCAGTCATATTGGGAGTTAAAATGTCAACATCTGTTTGGAGAGAGGGGTTAGGCAAACTAGTCCCCAACTCAGAGCTAAGGGAGCAAGGTATTTCCTTAGCTCTCTTCTCTCTTACCCAGTAGTACTCAAGCCAACCCCAGCATGTCTACCTCATTTGACCAATGACTGAGAAAATTAAGGTTTCAGAGTTACCAAGATGTATACCACCATCATTAGTGTTTTTCTCATTGTGGAGACAAAAACATTTGACCAAAGCAACTTAAAAGAAAGTTTATTTGGGCTCACAGCTGGAGGGTACAGTCCCTTGTAACAAGGAGCGTGTGGTGGCAAGATTGATGGCAGCCGTCATCGCAGAAGCATGAATGGCATGGCATGTTACACCTGGTATAGCATGTGTACAGCAGGGAGATGAAATCTCTCCCCTTTCCTCCTTCCCCTCAGTCTGTGCACCTGGCCCACAATGAGAATTAATCTTCCCTCCTCAATTAACTCTCTCTGATGGCACCCTCAGGGGCACGCACTGAGATGTTAGTCCCTTCAAACTGCCAGGACAGGCTGACAGTGCAGACTGGCAGTGCTGTGCATACATGGGAGTCACAGTATTTAATAGCATTTCATGTACAGGCTTTGGGAGAAGTAAAGTTAAAGTCTTGTTGCCCTAAATACTGTGCAACCAAGACTCACACCCAGCAAATCTCACCCCCGCCTCCCGTGCCATCGTACGAGATGCACCTACCACCTGGAGAAAGGTAACACAGTGTTGCACTCACTTGATATATTCCAGGCTTAGTGATGACAGTTGAGAAGGGGGAATTCCCTCCTCATAGGACCTTGCTCTTGCTGGCTTTTCATTCCCTCTGGTTCTCTTTTAATGAAGTTGACCAGGATAATTTCTTCATTGTAATTTTTTTTAATTTAATTACATCTACTAAAATGAGCAATGTGAAAACATATTAATAGCTACTATGTTTAAGACTTGATATATCTGGGTCCCACAATTGGGTCCTGATTGTTCTCCGTTTCAAACAGCCATCAACGCGTAGGACTTTAAATATCTTCCTGTCTGCTGGGCTAATGGAATCCAGACAGTGGTTCAAAATGACTACTGTCTTTTGGGTATATTCTTGAGTAACCTGGGAAGCCTAAGCATGGCATTTATATCACAGGTGTGTAACACACATGTAAACTGTTCATATAGCCTGACTTTCTGCCTGGAGAAGTCCCCTCAGCTTGATTATGGAGACTGAGGGTCTGCCCTTCCTTTTTATGTCATAAACACACACACACATACACACACACATACACACACACACACACACACACACACACACACACACACAAAGAGAGAGAGAGNGAGAGAGAGAGAGAGAGAGAGAGAGAGAGAGAGAGAGAGAGAGAGAGAGAGACCTCTGAACTGGAATCCTAGATTTAAGTATAAAACCAGCTAACAACAGAACATGTTTGTAACAAAAGATTAGATATCCATTCAGGTGCTCCTGGTCGATCTCTGACCAGCTCTTGGGGCCCAGCAGGATAAGAAACACTTCCTAAGATACTACATGACCTCCCAACTTTTTCATAGAGCTTCCAGATTGTTTCTTGGATCTTTGAGCCATGGATTTCAGCACAATGTCAGAGCCAAGGTCAGGAGCAGTCTGTGTTGCTAGTGAGTCTCTACTTGGCTTCATGACAAATGCTATCTCTGCAACACCATCACCTAGTTTCCAGGGGCAGGTATTCATAGAACAGGTCACATACATATAAGGGGCCTCATACAAGATCAGTTAATAGAAGCTATATTGTTCCTGTCTGTTGCAGATGCCACGGAATTTCTGTCAATCAGATAGGACCCAGATCTAGGTTTATAAAAGATGTTCTGGTGAGTTTGTATTCTTTTTTACAGACATTAGACTGCTGAAAACTATTAGTATAGACATGTGCTCTGATGATATTTAAAAGGAAAGATGAAAATACTATGAGAAAGAAGGAAAAAGTAGACTGCAAAGAGGCAGGGGCCAGCTGTCAGCAGTAGCAATGGAGGTCTGAATCTACTGAGGGCAAATCACCTTCACGGTGCTCTTAAAGCTTTTCTCTTTAAAGCATGGTTAATTAGAACCATCCGTCAATTACATTTGGCTAACAGAAACTAATCCCTACTTACTATAAATGTCTGAATATACAAAGAAACCAGGGGGATGGGAGCAGGGAGTGGCAGATTGGGGGTGGGGAAGAACACAAAAATGTTTTGCAAAGAATAAAGGAAGGTTTATCACTGCTACTGTACTGTCGTACAGAGAGTAAAAAAACCACAATGCCTCATCATTCATTCCTATAGATCCTCACCCCGTGCTCTACAAGGTTGGAATGAGCTTCCTGTTGCAAATACACTAGCAATCATCTAGACATCCTCCTCACATTTCTTCCATCTTCTGCATGAGAGCAGGTTCCCGACCTCTGTGAACCTGTAGAAAAAGCCACCAATGTTGCTTTATGTAACTTGCAACTAGACAGGGTTTAGCATCACCATGGAAACAAACTTTTGGGCTTGTCTGTGAGGGAGTTTCTAGATTCTGTTAATTGACATGGATAGAGTGACCCTACATGTGATTGGCAAAATTCCACAGACTGGTGTCCTTAGAGGAGAAGATCTAAGTAGAAGCATTCATTTCTTTCTGCTTCCCAAGTGTGGGTGGATGTGAACAGCTGAACCCTCTTCCTACTATCACAGCATCCTCTGCCCACCCCACCCCATCCCCGTGACAGGGTGTGCCCTACAGAACCTCGAGCCAAAATATACCTTTACTTTCTCCAATTGCTTCTGTTAGGTAGTTTGTCTCAGCAGTGAGACAAATAATTATAGTATTACCCTTTTGCTGTAGCAGAGAAGGCAGGCCAACTGGGACTTCTGACTGCATCTGCACTAGCTATTCAAGGCTACCAAACACAAATGTCACTTCAGCTGGCCAGAGTATTCATTCTTCTCATACTTTGTTTCACATGTGTGGAATCTTTTTTCACCAAGAATGACCTGAAACAAATGTTCAGGCAAAATCCAACATCAGACAAAGGGATTCTGACCCACAGATGGCCTCAGCTGCTCGTGTGGCTGGCTCAGTAAAGTGCTTCTCCAGGGATATGAGTGGCTTCCTTCTGTCCCAAGTTTTGTCGATATTAATCCTCCCGTGCACTCATATAATCCTATAGCTCCTTGTCAACACCTGGAACCCTCCTTCATTCCCCCACCTTCTTACTAATACTTTCTTTATGTAAAAGCTTATATGGAGTTCAAATTTTCAGTCTTTATGTTGCTTTCATGATGGCAAGGAAGCTTCAAAAATTCTATTGTTTCCCTTCAAACCTGATGTTCACCTCACATTTCAATAAAAGTATCATTATGAAAGAAACCAGAATATCTGACTCCATGAAAAAATAATAATAAAAAGAACAGCTTTGCAATAGAGGTCAAAATGAGCTAAAAGTTTCTGCCTCTACCTATCTTTATCTTTGGGCACATGGCCTACTAACGTGAAGTTGCACAGCGTCCTACCGTGTACTGTGTGTCTGAGTCAGAGTACTGCATCCATAACATGGAAACATTCTTCCAAATATACAATGATGGTGAAAAACATGCCCATGGTGAAGAATGTGTAACAATGTTCAAACAACAAGTCATCATCACTGACAAGCCAATTATCAATGTCAGTGACAATGGCAATGAAGTAGGTGGGTTCCTTTTCGGCAGTTTGTTTGGCTTTGTGTTTACAAAGATTGGAGGCTCTTGGATGGTACAAAGGACCAATAAGTCATGCAGCTCCAAGCCTGCTGTTTATATTTTCCCCGAAGCAGGCAAATACAGTAACTAATGCCTTTATGAGTAATTTAGATCAATGTTTATTTTCTTTACAATTAATTCCTTCTCTTGGTCTCCTTGAATACCAAGGGTGTCCATTTCTACAAATGGCTGCCATATGTTGTAAAAGACTCAAATTGTTTCTCTGCTGTAAATATGTTTCCAATAAGTTTAGGCCATCCAATTCACATTTCTGCTACATTCCTGAGAAGGAGCAGGTGTCCAACACCCCACCACTGCCAAACCAACAAAAAGAAGCCACCTTTGCTTATGCAAAGAAGGAAGAGCCAAATGTAACATCCAGACATATCCACACCAAAGATTTGCCTGGATGATAAATATTCATTTCTATCAAGCATATTTTGAATTGCCAGTCTAAGAAAAAGTAAGTAGATATAGATAGATGGATGGTACATAGATAGATAGATAGATAGATAGATAGATAGATAGATAGATAGATAGAAAGAAATAATAGATAATAGATAGGTATATACATAATATATAAATAGAAGTACACATACAGATAATAGCTAGCTTGTTAACACATGCATACATAGGTAATAGATTGGCACATGCATATATACTTACATACATCCAATCATAAATACAAACAGTCACTATGTCTATGACCAAAAGATAGATAGACAGACAGACAGACAGATAGACAGGTGACAGATACAGTGAAGATGAGGGGCTGTAATTGACAAGATACAGAAATGGGAACAGAGGTGAGGGAGCCATCAGTGCTTGCTATTAATCTGCCCCCCTAAATTTCTTAAATTTATGCATTAACTGGGCTCTCTTTACATTCTCTAAAAGGATTTCCTCCTTAAACAGATACATTTTATATATATTTTAAATGCTTTAATGGTGATTGAGAATTGTTTCATACTTCAAGAAAACGAATCATAAAATGTTTGGGAAAGTGCAGGTTTTGGTTTGGGGAAAAGGCAGTTATAGAAGGTTGGTGGAAGAGAGAAGACAGCAGCCCACATTGGCTTAGGAAAAAAAGATCTGTGTATGATAAATCGATGTAGTGACCATGCCCTCTCCTTACTTTGGAAGGTGATAGAATACCAGGCCGCACATTGCCTCTGACTGAGTACCATCTCTTAAGTGATGATGCAGTTCACTTCTAAGTACTGTTTAGATATTGTAGCAATAATTCATTGCGGTCGTCAGAGAATTTTAACTTCTGAGAACTCACGCCACTGCCTAGTTACACTCTATGAGGTTTCCTCTACAGGGCTCTCTGTCTTCCTCATGGCATGGAGCTCTTCTGCACCTTTCTAATTCTTGAGTTTAATCCAGTGTGATCAGTGCAATCCAGCCATGGAAACTAATTGACTCTCAGGCACTATTTTTCCTATCTTTCCACCCATTCATGGACACTTCATCGTGAATGATAAGGACAACTTTTCCAGCTGAGCTGACATGCAGTTTCAGACACAAAACAAAGCCCCAGGTGGCCCAAACAAACTACCAAGCTTAAAACAAATCCGTTTTTTTTTTCCATCTAGACAACTCACTGACCCATAAATATGGTGAAAATAAACACCATTATACTCCTGCAACTGTCTCCAACTTCAGAGAACTAAAACAGACTTGTGTGGGTGCCAGCAGCGTTCAGCTACATTCTATGCACCAAAATAAAATCTTCAACGGAGGGCTGAAAGGTTAGAAACTGTGACACACTTCTGAGGAAGCTACAAGAAACTCAACCCTGCAAAGAATCCGTTCACATGGAGAGGGAGACTGGGGGCGGGGGGGGGGGCAATCTAGATAATCCGGCTTGTCAACACTTGCTCACATCAACATCTTGGTCTACTACACTGGATAGTGCCGCTGCCATTGCTTGAGGCTGCATCGCAAGCTCCTAAATTTTAAAAATGCCTCATCTAAACCTTCCCCCTTAGGAGCTCACAGTCAAATGAAGAACGTTACTGCTCTGTTCAGCATGCCATAAAGAGCAGCTTAAACCACCATTCTCTCTGGTAGTGGCGAGGCAAAGGTGATGGGGACTCTCTCTGGGGTTTCTCACCTGGAAAAGCTCAAGGAATAAGGGAAGGGTGAGAGAAAGCTTTGTTTTTCTGTAATAGTCTGTATCAAGAGCCTCTGCTACTTCCTATTGGTCTTCTTGTCTGACCCATAAATATGGTGAAAATAAACATCATTACACTCCTGCAACTGTCTCCAACTTCAGAGAACTAAAACAGACTTGTATGGGTGCCACTCATCCAACGTTCTTAAGAATGGAAACAAAAGTACAAAGTGAAGGAGAGGGAAGCTAGGGCATGCATGTACACTGAAGGCTATTTCCTCTAGCAGCTAGTCTATTAGCTGGTGAGACTATCCTGTGGCTGCTGTGGAAGAGCATGTGAAGAAGCCTGTATCTTCCAAGACCAGGGTTCTCAGATAAACAACAGAATGACAACCACTCCCCATTCAGACCGGCTCATTGGAAGGGTGTGTATATTAGTTACGGCGCTGTTGCTGTGCTAAAACACCACGACCAAAGGCAAGTTATAAATGAGACTTTGTTTTGGCTTAAGGTTTTGGAAGAATAAGAATCTATCATGTTAGAGAAACAGGGCAGACACTGCAGACATAGCAGGAGAAGCAGGAATTTAGAAGATTACTCCCTCAGTGACACACATGACACAGAGAAAACAAGTTAGAAAGTGAAGTGAAGCTAGGACCTCTCAAAGCCTTCCTCTTGTGGTGGATTTCCTTCAGCAAGGCTACCACTATCTCTCCAAATAGCAGCACCAAGTGGGAACCAAGTGTTTCTTGTTCACTTAGACTAGGAATTATCATCCACTTTGGGACCTGCAGACAACGGTATTTCTTGAATTGACTTGGACTCAGGACACATGTCCTCTTGTAGGAGGCACAGCAACAATGTGGTTGTATTATCAACTGACACTTCTGGACCACTAAACAGGATAATCCTGAAGTTTAATTGCCAGGAGGGAGAGGAGGAGGGAGAGGGAGGGGGAGGGAGGGAAAAGGGGAGGAGGATGAGGAGGAGAGGAGGAGGAGGAGGAGGAGGAGGAAGAGGAGAGGAGGAGGAGGAGGAGGAAGAGATTATGACCTAATAACCTTTGGGACCTGATGTGCTGCCTTCAAATCTTCAAATCTGCCTTCTGATATCTATCTATACCTATCTATCTATTTATTCTATCTATTTATTCTATCTATCTAGCTAGCTAGCTAGCTATCTCATTCTACATCACAGTGAGCATCCATATGTCATTTTTTATCACTGTTGTTGTGTTAAGCTGTTGGAGATAGGCATGGAGTCACCATTGCTCATAAATAAATAAATAAATAAATAAATAAATAAATAAAGGCACCAGAATACTTTTCTAATAGGGAGCTAAGTGGACATGGGGTGTGAAATAGCAATTTTATCAGGGAATCCATGTATTAAAGAGACAAGAGCAGTGCTAGAACAGGGAATGGACTCTAGCAGAAAACCACCATACACTGACAGTGAGTGCTGTCCAAAGCACTTCTCACCACAGTGTCTCAGCTGCCTGCAGCAGGCAGAGCCAGGCCATGACACAACTCCCATGACCCATCCTTCTTGAAATATCACTAGGCAGACACTTGCTCTGGTGAGAAAGGACAGACCCTGGGACTGGGCTCCTCACATGATCTTAGGAAGCAGAGCTCTTGTCTTCCCAGGGACCCTCAGATACACGGCACATCCCCTGGGAATGGCTATGGGAACAACCTCAGGCCTTACAGGAAGGAAGAAGGTTCAGGGAAGGCTGTGACCCTAGTTATTTTAAACACAAGTTTCCTCCATTCAAGCAGAGGTCACACTTCTCTCTTAGGCAGTGGAGACTCGACCTGATGTGTGCTTAATAGAAAGAATGATGGCCTGGGACTTAAGGGACTTGGATGGACGGATCCCTCCAACTCCCCCTGGTATTCTGCAGTTGATGACACCTCTTCAAGACTTGGTACCAAATTCATTCTTTTAATGAGAGGTGTATTGAATAGTTTCTCAACAGTTAATCGAGAAACTACTATATCAGGAGAGTTCTGGGTGCTAAAGATTAGGCTACAGAGAAAGCCAATAGCCTTGCCCCCAAGATAATGTTATTCTAGCAGCAGGGGACAAAGCATAAGCAAATATAAATACCTGATGACATGTAAGAGAAATAATGCAGAGTTAATGAGAAAGCAGTGCCATTAGGTATGGGACAAAGAGACAAGAATAGTTACTAGAGTGTCAGAATGTTGGGGTAAGAGCTGCAATGCATGGAGCCAACACAAGATAAGAGAATGTACACTGTAGGGAGCATTAAGACTCCCAGACAGGAGTAGTGCTGTGAGTTCAAGACATAGAAAGAAAGATAGCCGGCTGGCTGGAGATGAAGAAAGTAGGAGCAGAGGTGCTGTGGGTGATCGGAAGGATCTGGTACTTTGTTTAAAGTAGGATGCATAGAAAACTATAGAAAGCTGTAGGCAGTAGGACAAGATGCTTCCAAGTACTAAATGAATATGTTCCCCACTGGACCTTACCTTTGCAAACGGGTGGGGAGATTATGAGTTAGCAAGCCATAGACTACACAAGGAGGGGACTGGGCTGTGATATTCTGTGACAATGAAGTGTGCTCTACTGAACTTTACCACGCCCTATTCCGTGGGTGATTCTATACACACTTGCATTCCAAAGGCATACTCTTCATTTCCTCAGTGTGGACAAGATCAATCACACAGATCTAAAAATTACAACAGAACTGTGACTTCACATCTAGGCAGGAGAGTGGCAGTGGAGAGAGGTTAACGAACCTAGTGTCCTTCGTAGAATCACCTGCTCAGGAAGAATTCATCCTCTGGTTTGTGCATCCTCTAGGAAACCCAAGATTTATCTGTGAATCAGTTATATTTTAACTGACTCTGCAAATCATTTCTAGTCCTAAGGAAGATCTATAAACTAAAACATTGTAGCATTCAGCCATCCAATGTATATACGTGTGTGTGTGTGTGTGTGTGTGTACACAATACATAATACAAATGAGAAAGGAAGGAAGGTAGGAGGAAAGGAGAAGAGAGGGGAAGGAAAGAAAGGGAGAGAGTGGGAAGGACGGCAAGGAAAAGGAAGGGGAGGGGAGGGGAGAAGGGATGGGAAGGAAATGCTTTAGGTTGAGGTTGCTTTGGTAGGATTGGATCCAGCTGCCAGTCACTCACAAAGTGAACAGCTGCTGGTAATGTTGATATCTCTGTCTAGTGTCTATTGGTTGGTTCTGCTGTTTCAAATCTGGGGCAAAGGTATCATAGCAAGGCAGGACCCAACAGCACACCAATTTTCTTTCCTCAGGTCAGCTTGAAGTAAGCTGTAAGCAAAGTAAGAAAGGAATGCATAGGTACCTATATCCCTTCAAAGGTGCATTCCCCAGTGAGCTAAGTTCCACTAATGTTCTTAAGGTCCCACCTCCCAGTGGCTTCAGAGGCCAAGACCAAGACATTGATACATGGCCTTGGGAGAGCATTTGAGAGCCCAGCTACAACAATTTGCTATTCCTAAGCTAATGCTATCATCCCCGAGGGAGGACTAGGAAAAGGTGACTCTCAAATTGAGTCACTGAAACCAAAATGGGGAGATTGGACGAGAAGGATGGATTGCAGAATTTAGTGGGTTGCTTGTTCGGGAAATTCCTTAATTATTTCTAAGGAAAATGCCACCCCGTTCACCTCTGGCTCACATGGCAAGCCCCAGCAGGTCTCCTGTCCCCTCACACACTTCTATTGGCACTCAAAGAAAGCTTTGACAGGAAGGGACATTAAGGGTGCATGTGTGTAAGAATTGTGCTGCTCTGCTCCCTTCTCAGGTTCACACTTCAAAAAGGACCCACGGAGCGCTGACCCTTTCGGCTTACTTCATATTAGAGTTTTACAAATGTGCAGTTATAGAGTTCTCAAGACAAAACAAAACACAATTCTTTCTTCTGAATTGAATGAGAAGACGGTGGGACATTTCTTTTGTTGCTTAGGGTCATAGATGTGTAGGACGGCACTCAGACGATCCTATGTTCATTTTGTTTTGCTTAGACGCGTATTTCTTTGTAGAAATGCATGTGTTTTTTTTTTTTTTTTTTTTTTTTTTTTTAGTGAAAAAAGGAAAGAAAGTCCTGCTTGTATAGAATTGAATCTTTCAGAAGTTAGAGCCATGTTTGGTTGGCAGTTCAAATGCAGGAAGTAAGGGAAATGTCCCACTTAAGACAAGGTAATAACCTAGCATTTGTGCAGAAGTTTAGCACTTAAAACTAAAAATCAAGATACATTTTACACTGTCTCCTTTTCTTCCACTAAATGTTTATGAAACGCTGACTTCTGATTCCTTCCTTATAGAATAGATACTACACAAAGGATTTATTTCCATGATGCCTTATTCTCTATGATTGTATGAGCTCAAATTAAGTTCCACTAGTATACCCGTGGCTGCATTTTGTACCTGTGTTCATAATGCATGCAAGGAATGCAGAAAAGAACGGCATTCCTTTGCCATTTTTTGAGGAACTTAAACTCAAGAGCAAAAAGGTCTGCAAATGTAGTTTTTAGGTAGTAAATGCAATGTCCTTAGGTCATATAAACAGATAAAGAGTTGTCTGTATTTGCCCCTTTAAATATCTTCATGTGTGATTAAAACTTCAGACTGTGCCTTTAGGCTTCATGGAGAGCCAGAGAGTCCTGTTTCAACATACACCAGTCATAAAATGAGCAGTCTATCTTTAAACACATTTGTTTGCATGGGCTAGAGCTTGCCAGCTGGACGCAGGGCATGGGTTTCATACTGCAACAGGATGGTGCAAGCACTTTTTGTACACGGTGGAGTGACGGCTCCCATTGGGAAACATCTGTCAACTCCACAGCTGCTCCTCGGCCAGCCTCTTCTCTAACGCCTCACTGTCAAGGCAGACTAAATGGTTTCAGAAGCTTCTTGTCTGGAAATGGTGAGCTCATGTCCCAGTGACTGAAATGGCTCGCAGGCAGTTCCCAACCACCCCCTACCCCCTCAAACAAGAGCATTGCATCAAAGAGTGTTGTGCAATGCCTGTTGTCACACCTTGGCTGGCTGTAGGAGCAAGATCCACATCCGTTGTGTGTGTTTGCTACTCAGTTCCAAGTGGAATTCTGTCTACAAAGTTTTGTATACAAAGCATTCACGCATCAAGGATAAGTCCGCAATAGCATTTGATCTGCCTTATTTCATTTCCATAGAGGAAACTGAAACCCTGGGGAAAGTGGTGATTTTTAAAAACACACAACAAGGTAAGGCAGCTCAGACAAGAATCCTTTATCTTTCAAACAGTGGACTTGCTGTTTTTAAACGCCACAGGGATCCAGCTTCAAAAATGCTGGCCAGTGGCACACGCCTTTAAGCCTGGCACTTGGGAAGCAGAAGCAGGCAGATGTCTGTGAGTTCCAGATCAGCTTGTCTACAGAGTGAGTTTCAGAATAACCAGGACTGTACAGAGAAACCCTTTATCCAAAACCCAAGAAAATAAATAAATAAAAAGAATGTTCTCCTCATCCTGTGGTTTTTCTGGAATTATCTATTAAGAAAAAAAGGCTTTTCTTTATTCTGTACTTCTTAACTTGGTTTTCAAACATAATGTTCCTCCTGGAAAGTTTTCCTTTTAGTTTAAATTTTGTCCAGGTTTTGATTTCCTAAGTATTACAGTAGAATGTCACTCATCTAGCTTGTCATGTTCTGGGACTCCCCTTTAAGAATAATATCTGTGGGCCGGGCATGGTGGCACACGCCTTTAATCCCAGCACTTAGGAAGCAGAGGCAGGTAGATTTCTGAGTTCAAGGCCAGCCTGGTCTACAGAGTGAGTTCCAGGACAGCCAGGACTAAACAGAGAAACCCTCTCTCGAAAAAACAAAACAAAATAAAACAACAACAAAAAGAATAATATCTGTAATGGTTACTAAATTAACCTCTTCTTAGTTGTTTCCTATTTCAGATGTTCAGAACATCTTAGACAATGACAGGCATGGAGACATCAATACATCTGCTCCTCTGGCATGTGTCATCTGAAGATGACTGCCTTACTGGAAAAGCTTATAGAGAAGCACTGAAGAAGAAGCAGGAGATTCTTATCGGACCAATGTTCTAGGGACCACAAATGCAAAGGATGAGTACTGGAAAATGAGCTGTTGTAGCTGTAGAAATAAGTATTGGAACATCTCTAACAGCTGCTTCCAGCCAGCTTCCAAAGAGCCTCACAGATGGGAATAGCCAGTCTCAGAGAGACACAGCCAAGCTGAGAAGTAAGGCCTCATGACCATAAGAAGGTGGGCTGTCCACCATGAACCTTGCCTTACACTCGTTGTCCTTGATCCATAGAATTGTCAAGAGCCTGGAACAGGTATACCAGGGGACAGATGGTAGAGGAAGGGTAGGGGTTGGGGTGTACAGAAGAGTGGCAGCAGAACCACTGTGGTGGTGATTTTTCCTGTTAACTTGAATTATTTGGAGTCACTTAGGACATACACCTATGGCTCCATTAGTGTGGACATTTCCAAAGAGGTTTAGCTGAAGAAGGAAGCCTTATTATGAATGGGGGTTACACTGTCCCTGTAGAATCCTAGACCAAATATAAAAGAGAAGGTGAGCTGAACAACAATGTTGATGTCGCTCTGTTTCCTGGCTATGGATACAATGTGACTCACCCTTGGTATATCTGCCACTTGAGTCAAAAGTTGTATTGTTGACAGCCTTTCCCCACCATAATGGACTGACAATACCTTCAACCAAAGTGACAAAATAAGGTCTTTCTCCTTTAATGTGATTCCATCGGGTATTTTATCACACCAGTGATAGAATTTAACTCGCACAACCACCAGCCACCAGGTTGATCTCAGATTGTCAGAGCTAGAGGCATAACCCTCAGAAATCCCTCCCCTTCTGCCTCTTCTGAGGCTGAATGTGATCTTATAAAAAACCTGGTTGCTTATCTTTCTCTATAATGGATCCTCTTTTCTTAGTGTCAGGGACCAGGTTTATTCAGCTCACTATCGCCAGCCTAGAATTGATCCTATGTCCAAGGTGTAGGCTGAATACAGGAATGAAATGTGCTTGACTAAAGTCTTCCTGTGAGGGACCAGAAAGCTAGTACTTTGAGATTTTAGGCTGTGAAGGTTATGGCTAGCTCTCATAACCACCCATCTTCCTGTGTCCTAAAAGCCTCCCGAGACAGTAGAAAGAGAAGAGAAAGTGGGGGAATCTAGGTTACAATGAGCTTTACTTTTGGCCACTGAAACTTGAACTTTTTGTAATGTACATCTGTCTCAAAATGCTATTGCCCCATAGACTTTTTCAACCATTAAAAAATACTAAAAAAAAAAAAAAGAAATTCTTAGCTCTTAGTAGTAATTTATTAATACTTGAATTAAGTCAGTAAACTTTGGACATAACTTAAACTTTTTGTATATTTTTTTCATACCTTGACAATCAGAATTTGAGACAACAAGCCACCTTTCAGAGATAAATTGTCACTGTAACAAATCAAGAATCATTAGAAATGATAGGAAGTAGTGAAACTCTAGACTCCACTGATACAGGGCTTCTTGGGCAACTGTTATGGTAGAATTTCTTTGGTTGGGGAGTAGATAAAATTTGTGCTCCTCTTTCAGTTTTCATCACTGCTGAATTTGTATGTGGTTAAAGTTTTGTTTTTCTTTGTAAGAAAAACTTGTCAGAACTAAGGAATTTAATTAATTCAATATGTTTCTCAAACATATTCATTTTGTACAGACATGTATTTGATGACTTATTTTTGCATATAACCTACTCAAAAGTTCTGTGGGGCAGACAGGGCAGGGAGGAGAGAGAGGGGGAGGGGAGCAGATGGGGGAATGAAGGAGAGGAAGAAGAGAAGGAGGAGGAGGAGGAGGAGGAGGAGGAGGAGGATAAACAAACCCATACAGACTCAGTCAGTCCTGTAGATGTGAGGACTTTAGTTCAGATCTTCAGCAATCACATAAAAAGCCAGGTGTCTGTGGTGACAGGTGTCTGTGATCTCAGCACTGGGGAGGCATAGATAGGAGGATTCATAAAGCTCAAAGACCTCGAAATCTTGCTAAATCTGAAGTGCTAGGTTCAGTGAAGATTTCTACACATAAACACACACACACACACAAAGACTCACGTAGACAGATACACAACACCATCCTTGCATATATACCGACATAGCATGCATGCCGATTAGAAATATATGAGTATTCCATACAAACTCACACAGCTGGAAAGCAGTTAATCTGGAAGACACAGACCATCTGTGGCTTGGGGTCAGATGGAGACTTCCCTTCTTTTCTTCTGCTACCTGGAAGAATTCCAACATATCCTCTTTCCATGTTGCCTCTTCATATGAAATTCTCTCACAAGTCAACAAGTTTCCTTCCTCCTTCTGTTTGAGAAGACAACCCCAAGATGTTCCCAGTGGTTACCTTCATGTCTCCACATCATCTTCGAAGAACATCTTTCCCCATCTACTACAAGGTTTTCTCCACCTCCACTCCCTGGCACATTTACCACCTCGACATTCTTTTTGCTTCATAGCATTAACCAGCTCACATACATAGTGCTTGATATTCTCATAGCTGTGTGTTCTACCTCATGTTCAGCTCGTACCTGGAGCAAAGCCTGCTGGCCAAGCAAGGATGGTCTGGCACAATGAATACAGGTCTAAACGTTGCAGTATGGGTGCAAATACAACCAAGGCAGTGTCTCTGAAAAGGGCAGTGATACGTTCTATAAAACCAGGAAGCAGAAGGAAGAGTGATGAGTGTGGCTGAGCCTGTAAGACACTCTAAATGTGGAGACAAGGCAGAACCCACACATGACTCACACAAGAGAAAGAAGGGGCTTGCGGATTTTCATAAAACCACTTTGCGAGCCATTCCTACATGTTTGTGCCTGCGTATTACCTGGCAGGAATCCAAGAAAGTCTCCACTTTTCATTTTGAGTACCGCTGGATTTGTGTAGTTCTATTCCTGGTCAGTTCTGACCTGCTCCAAAGAGAATGTCCATGCAGATACTGTCATAAAAATAGAAGGATGTTTGTCACAAAGAGTCAATTTTATCCCTTTGCTTTAGGTCCCCATAGTTCCCATGACAGTCAGTTTGCGTGTTTTGAATTCCCAGCAAGATTTATTATGTCCCTTCACTAAGCAGTGAAGCACAAATGGTAGACTTGAGTGGGCACAGGAGCAACACAGAGCAGAGTGTGAATCACAGCTCTGATGTTGGTAGCCCTTCCAGGGCTCTGGAGAGAGGAAAGAAAAGGGAAGGGGTTAGGAAAGGGGAGTGGGAGGGGGAAGGGAGATGGAGAAGGGGGGAGAGAGTTTTGAGTCATGGCAATGTAGACCACAACTTTATCCTACCATTGCATTTAAAACAGGAAGTTTAAGCTACATAGCTGTGGTTTCTCAGCCAAGAATTGGGTCAATCTGTCCTTCCTTTTGGTGGCTCAGACCATTTACTGTCAGAGCTGGAAAGAAACCCACTTCAGCCTCAGTTTCCTGATCTGAGTAAGGAAGTGGTTGTAATAGATAAGCTTCAAGAAATCAACATCTTCAAAGCCTATTATTTTCAACACACACTCACCAAAGGTTCTGCTGGGAGACCCCGTGCATTGCGTACACTCAGGAAGTAGTTCTGATTCTCTGCTGTTGGATCTTACTCCATCCAATGACTCATGCCTTCCACTTTCAAAAGGACGTGGATTTTGCAGCTTCTTGCATATGCTAATTAGTTACTTCCTTTCTGTGAATATGTGTACAAAATGCTATTAGCACATGGAGGAAGGGGGTTTGCAGGAGCACATAACTGGGAACCTTTAAGGAAGAGGTGATGTGTAGCTCTGAATGTATATGCAGAACTTTGCAAAGCAAAAACAATACAGCAAGGAAAATGCATCTGCGACAAGAGAACCAAGTGTGGAAACGTCTGGTCTATGGGAGAACCTAAGCATGTAAGATAATGGAACCGAGAAGCTGGAGCTGTCCACAATGTAGATGGGTGTTATTTCTTCCTCTTTGCTTACCCTTTAGCTATCACATGGGAAGCACTCTCCTGAAAGCCTCCTCCTCCATTCCTGTCAGGGGCTCAGAGTTGGATCATCACCTTGGGCTTGGAAGCCCAGACTGTACCCTTCTACCCTGCAGGATTAGTAGGTGGCTCATAAAAACTCAATAAAAATCTGAAGTCTTCTTAAGCTTATGGGGAGAGAGTCTTGTACCTGGGACTGCAGTAATAATGAAGATGGAGCTATCACATATGCAAAGCAGAGCTAAGAAACAAAAGGTGGTTGGTGAAATGCTTTAACCATCTGGCTAGGTCGCCTCAGACAGAACCATAGGTATTCTAGGTAATGTTTTTTTCTCCATCAAGGGAAATGGTCTTCTCACACTGGCAGTCATTCATGTCTTTGGTGGTAGATTCCCTCAATATCTCCAAGGTTGTAAAAGCAAGATCTCAAATATATTTCCAGGTTCTCCCTAAGAAGATGGCATTGTGAAAATTCATGACAATTTGGGTGTTTAAAAGTCAGTCTTTGCTTCAATTTGAACACTTACAGTTAAAATGTCTACATTTGCCAAAGAAATAAGAAACAAGTAGTAAAGATTGTCTGTGTGTGCCTGTGTGTGTGTATGTGTGGTGTGTGTGTGTGTGTGTGTGTGTGTGTGCATGAATGTGTGTGTATGCATGCATTTGTGCATGAGTGTGGGAGTATGTTTTGTGTGTGTGTGTGTGTGTGTGCATGAATGTGTGTGTATGCATGCATTTGTGCGTGAGTGTGGGAGTATGTTTTGTGAGTGTGTGTGTGTGTGCATGAATGTGTGTTTATGCAGGCATTTGTGCATGAGTGTGGGAGTATGTTTTGTGAGTGTGTGTGTGTGTGTGTGTGTGTGTGCGTGCGCGCGCGCGCGTGAGCGTGTTTGGTTCTATGTAAGATATATTGTATATATCATTAATGGTGAAACTAGACATGCCTGTACTGACGATAGCTAGCTGTCACTTCTAATAAAAGCACTGAGTCAAAAACCTATGTGAATATAAGGAAATTTAGGAGTGGTCAAATGCCTGTCAGCATGGAATTTTGCAGTCAGTGTGGGTGCTGGAAGAAACAGCTGGCTACTGGTCCAGAATGCAAGCCATCTCTGTATTCTCACTCTAACCCTCACAGTGTCATCATCATGCTTGGCTTATTTTTTCCAGTGCTGTAGATTGAATCTAGTGCCTCATGGAAGCTAGACAAATGCTCTACCACTGAGCTTATGTATGTATCCCACGGTGCTGCATCTTAATGTAATGCAGTTCACTAGCAGAAATCTCTATTAGGATTTTTTTCCCCCTGAAGCAATAAAACCATTCCTATTAGTCCTGTATTCAGAGCCAAGGATGCTGAGTTCAGGGCAGAGCCATGGGAAGTGTCATCATTTCTCTTTGATGTTGTACACGGACTCTTCCCTCCCTTGTGCAATCTGCCCAGACAGATAGCCTGAGACAGACAGCAAGGCTGGGACAGCACAGTTGTGATTAATTTTTCTTTTCTTCCTCTTACGTTGGCTTTCTTATCGCCTTCTTTTCCCTTCCTCCTTAAGAAAACAAAGACTTTTCTTTGCTCAGAGGCACTCCACCCTATAATCTCTTGTTTCCTCTCATTTAAAGATGTGTCTTACTAGTTTCAGAAAGGAGAAAAAAATTGGCTATCTTTCCGGTTTCTTTCAGTTCATGCTCTCAGCTAAAATAATCCATTCACACAAAAGCACTCATGAGCAATGTGTAATTTACTCAGATTACATGGAGCAAACAGAGGGTTTACATTGGCCCAGCCGATAGCAAATTGAAACCTTCCTCAGACATCATTCTGTTCCTGTAGGTCCTTCACACGGGGGCTGGTGGTAACGCCCCACATTCTGCCTTTTTACTCTTTCAGATGCTTTTTCCCTTCTTTACTCCTCCCTCCCCCCCCCATACTGAGACAGGGTCATTTGTATCCCAAGTTTGCCTTGAACCTGATGACCTTGAACTTCTGATCCTCCTGCTCTTGCCTCCTGGGTGCTAGAATTACAAGCACACACCAGTCCTGGTTTATTAGTAGTAGGGATTGAAGCAAGGGCTTTTTACAGGCTAGGAGAGGAGCCTATCACCTGAGCTGCAACCCTAGACACTTTTTCAGTCTTACATGGCCATCTAAAGTCCTCACCAGTACAAGATGAGACTCTTCTACCTCATCCTATTCTTATTTTGAAACTACCCTGCTTAGTGAACAGCCTAACTTGGTATATATATAAAAAAAAAAAAAAACCAACCTTCACCCCACATATTAAGACCCTTCCTATTTAGAAGAAGGTGGTTATAAGTAAAGACACACATTTACGTCTCTTAAAAATGGATATTGAACACTATCTGTGCGTTTATACTGACATTGTATGAAGACATTTCACCAAATGGGTGTTAGAGTACAGTGTTACACAAAAGCCTTTGTTGACAGGTATGTAAAACTACTGCCCATGACCTTGTCAATCAGTGAAGCTTTCCATCGCCATTATCTCCATTTCTGTCCTTATTTTCATTTATGGAGAAAAGCACTACACATATTTGGCCTTAGTTTTTACCCTGTTATCCCCGTTCCCAGCAAAGCTGAATTTGACTGCTTCTTGATGCATGAAGAGGAAGTCCGTTTTAAGAGTTCCAGTGGGATTTCCCATTTGTTCCCACAGGCAGCAGCTCATGAAAACAAGGGACATTTGTCTACTTTCCTGGTAATAAGTTTAGGTAATGTAATAAACAAAAATGCCTGGGATAAATAAGAATAGTTGACTCCCTTCCTTTCTTCTTAAATATATAATTTAGTATAACATTTTTAGAATAGAAATATCTTCACCTTACAGTATTTTCTTTTTTCAATAATTCAAAAATATGTTCTTAGTCTTCTCTCATCCTGGGTGCCAAGTCCAGCAGACCAGAGAGACTTCCTCAACTCAGCCATAAGGAATGATCATGTGGACTGTATAAAAGGAGATAAATGGGGATTATTTATTTTAAAAAAACTAAAATTAATGATTACCATTCATCTATCAAGGCAAAGGTGACGGTTGCTAATATTTACTTAATGTTCACAGTGTAACCATTGTCATGCCAAGTATTTGATTGCCATTACATTTTTGAATGCTCCAAATAATATCTCAAGACATCAATAGTATTAATATTCTCATTATGTCAACAATGGAACTAGAGTTTAAGAGGGTCAAGTTACTTGTCCCATGTCACAGTGTCACTATGAAGTGAAGCCAAATTAAACCCAGGTCTGTCTAAGGCCACTGTAACGATCACTGATATTATATTATGCAAAGGTTCAGGTAATGTACTCCAACTTTTATCAAAGATATTGAACATTTTTAGTTAATACAGTTCACATGTCTTCCATTCTCTCTCTCTCTCTCTCTCTCTCTCTCTCTCTCTCTCTCTCTCTCTCTCTCTCTAAACTTTTTTCTTTATTTGGTTAGTGACAAGAAATCAGGTGATGTACAAATTAAAAGACGTGTCTCAAAGGGTTCCATGAACAAGAAAAATTCTGCAAAATTATTTCAATTGAATTCTGTATAGAAACCTTTTGGCTATAAAGAACTAAGACATATAATTTCATTATCCTTCTACATGTTTCATGTATTTTTGAAGTTCTCAACATGTTAGTGTCTTCTTGGCATAAAGATTAATGATTATAATTGTTTTCTACTCTAAAGCATATAAAAGACATGCATGATACAAACATGCTTTATATATTGTAACACACTTTTTTTTTTTTTTTTTGGTTTTTCGAGACAGGGTTTCTCTGTATAGCCCTGGCTGTCCTGGAACTCACTTTGTAGACCAGGCTGGCCTCGAACTCAGAAATCTGCCTGCCTCTGCCTCCCAAGTGCTGGGATTAAAGGCGTGCACCACCACATCCGGCGTGACTCACATTTTGAAAAAGTATATTATATTCAAAATTATTTTGGCTTATGATGAATTTATAACAATTTTCATACTGTAAGGTTTTATGTCTGATATCTGATCTGCAGAAAATTTAATGAAGAAGGATGACTCCAAATTTTAGTCATTAGCTAGCAGGGAAATGCTAATGACTTAAATTTCCTGCATCCAGTAGCTTATAGGTAACCTGTTCCTATATATCCAAGTGTTTAATATTCCTTACTCAAAAAGACCTCAGAACAATAAATGTCATGTTTTCCTTTCTCAATTTGACTTTTTTAACTGAAGGCATTATAATGTACACATTTCTTATATACATGCCATGGCATCCTTTCATTTATGTCTAACTCCCAAAGTAGCCTTCTCTGGTGCCCATACCAATTCAGCCCAAACCCTTCTTGGAACACCCATGATTTTGCATCACCTCTCAAATTAAATCTTTTCACTTATGAAAAAGCAAAAGCGTATTATAACACCAAGGGCTGTGTGGTCAAGGACTTTATGGAGAGCCCGCTTGAGCCCATGGAAGAGTTGACCTTCCATGTTGTAATTGCTATGAGTACTATGAGCTCCTTCTCATCCCAGCACTGTTCCCACTGTTTCTCTGCTTTGCCCACATCCTCTAACCAAGTCCAACTCAGCCATCCCTTTCCCCAGCTGCCCTTTACTCTGTCCCCTCCTGCATCTGAATCGCCCTCCCAGCTCTCTTCAGCCCCTTTCCTTTCCCTGACTGCGGTCTTGTGTCATTATCTGTGAATTATCTGAAATAATCTACATGCCCACCTTTTAGTGTAATCAGGGCAGACGCAGGCTGGATTGTGCTTCGGCTTCACCTCCAGAACTTTGGCCTCAGCTGGTAGAGCTCCTGGTATGGGGAAATGGGTAAAAACCTTTGTGAATGAGTGATGGGTAACTAAGAGAATAAACAAATGAATAGAAACATGCTTGAAATCTTGTAGCAAAGACCCTCCAACCACTGGGGTCTTCCATAATAAGAAAGTTAGCAGTGCAGCCCTGAAATGATTTCCTGAGGTATACTGGATTTCAAAGACAAGCATGCATTTATCAAGAGGCAAGGGGGTGGGGGAGTAACGGTCAACCAAAGTATACCTTGAGCAAAATGACTTCGTTATGCATACCACTTGTTCCTGCTCCAGTTCTTCCTCTAATTATACCTAAAGCTCATATCAATACCCCCAAAGAGGAACTGAGGCCACTGGACCTCCATATCATATGTCTATGTGGTTAAACCTCTGCTTTTCGATGCTACTTCTCTCTAATTGGTATTCTGAGGAGCAGATGACCAGACCAGAATTGACCCCTGTGGATGCTAGCCAGGGACCCAATAAAAAAGAAACTGGGGACAAGATGCAGGGCTCTGGCAGCTATGCTATGACTATGTGAAAAAGGAAAGCTAGAAACACTTTAGTAGTAACTTCTCCAGAAAAATCACTTTGCAGGCAAGCACTCTATTTCTCTGTGTGATGATCTGATATATTTAACAAGCTCCAGGCCCATTACTTGTATTAAGTTCCCTTTCATGTTAACAGTAATGTGTTTCCCATTTCATTCCCGCTACACCCCAATCTTACTCCTCCATGCAAAGAAATATGTTACACAAGGTATTCGTTTTTTAGAAAAACAACAACAACAACAACAACAACAACAAATCTAAAAGCCTACATTCAGTGATCAAAAGGAATACTTTGAAGAATAATTTGCAGTACTGCTTCTAGGCTGTGTGGGGACTTGCGCCTGGAACATGAATCAGACGTTTCCTTCCACGTTATTCCTGATGTGTTTGCTATCGGCAGCTGTCCAGGCTGCCAACTGGCAGCTCACAGAAGGTTTGCTCTCACCCGGAGACAGGAAAACATCCCTATCACATGTGGCCAGCGCCGGGCATCTGCCTGTTGCTGATCCACAAGAGACTGAAACAATGGTCTCCTTGGTCAGAAGACAAGCCTATGACAAGAAAGCAACTGCTGCCTCTGACTGCCCATGTCAGCTCTGGAAAGACACTGAATTCTCAAAACAAGAGCACAATAAACACAAAAAGCCATGCTTATCCCAAGATACCTGTATACCCCTGCCTTCATAAGTCCGAACAAAAAAAAATGATCTCCACATTGTTCTGTCTCTGGTAGTGGGAGGTTGAATTTCCAAATGGACTCCAGCATTAACCCCTTGTGCTGTTTGGAGTGAGTCACTGGGCCTGACTCTAATCACAGATAAAAATGTGTTTATAGTTAATTTTGTCCTCATTTCTTTTATTTACTTTATGCAATACAATCCAGGGATCTATAGCCCAGAGAGATAGAATTTTACACTTGGTTCTATGGCCAAAACAAGTTGTGTGTTTGCTCATCTTGGAAGCCCTACTGCACATAATTGTCGCATCCATACAACAGAAAAAGAAGAAATATAAATGGCAGATACCCAGGAAATATCAGAACAAATATCAACAGGTATGGATCAACACCATTTAGCTTGCAGAGCTTCAATACACAACCCTATATGGCTTCCATCCCTCACTGATTTCTTTCTGTCTCCACAGTCCTTTGCCATGCTGTTTGAAACGGGAGCATGTACTATTTTTGAAGAGGTTATTGGCCTGAGCCATTTTAGGTATGTTTGTTTGTGTTGCTACTGGGTTTTCTTAGAACCATTCCCATTCCCCGGCCTCCATATCTCTGGAATCCTTGTTCCTCAACCAAGATGTTTCCTTCTTGAGTTTCACCTCCTCTGTCTCTCTGGGTATGAGTTCTTTCATTTGTTGAGTCCTGGAGCAATCTGTCGGAAACAATGTGACTTCAGATATGAAAGGGAACTCTATCTCTTCTCTAGTGGCTCTTCTGTCACTTTGGAAAAGCTACATTGATCTTTTGAACTCCATCTTCATCTAAGAAATGGGTATCATGTGTAATTCAGTGGCTGCTGTGAACCTTAAAGAAAATGAACTACAAGCAGACCCTAAAACACAGATGCTATCTGTATACAGTGGCTTCCTTCTTCCTCCTTTTTTTTCTTCAATATTTCACTTTGCAACATATTTTATGCCATATCCTTTTGTTCTAATCTACTAGATTTCAAGCTCTCTGGGTCCTAAGAGATGTCGTATCTAGTCTTATCACTCCAAGCAACAGATACATAAGGTTATATAGCTTGAGTAGACCTAGCATTGCAATTTCCAGAGAGACGTGAGACAGTCTGGCATGAAAGGGGAGAGCCAGATCCCCCAACAACAAAGGCTGAGAAGCAAGTCTAGTAAAGGCGCCCATGCTTCTCTCACCCACACAAGGCTCAAACATTTCACCCATTTTACTCAAGGCCTTTGCTAATGCATTATATACATTTCTCTCATGCTTAGCCTCCTTCCTGAGCCACAATAGTCCACTATAAAGCACCATTCACACATCCTACATCCTCATTCCTCCTTCTCTTCATACCACACAAATGTACCAGAATAAAAAATGCCATCCCTGCAGATTCACAGCAACATTTATGGTTTCCTGCTGAGGTCCCTTCACAGCCATTCCCAAATCTTTACTCCTGACATCCATGGCTTTCATAGTGCTAGCAGGTGTCTTAAGGTCTAAGTTCCACTCTCCTGTCCCTACTCCCTGCTTTTCGTGTCCTACGCTTCTATCCCATTCAGAAGACTTCTGTGTGCTTTCTTATACAAAGAGACCCAACCAATCCAAGCCCGGCACAGGCCTCCTGATAGTACAGGTCCTGTGACATTGTTTCAAGACACCAAGTCTTGAGTTTTTGGTCAGGCATGGGTATAGAACTTAAGAAAGGTCACTGCTAATAATGATCAGCCACACCTGGGCATTATCTCTTGAGGACCTGAGACACAAAGAAAGAGAAAAATAGATATATCTCAGGGAGAGCATAATCTTTTGTGTAGTGTAGTGTAGTGCAGTGTAGTGTAGTATAGTATAGTGTGTGCATGCATGCCTGCATGTGTGTGTGCAGGTATGCATATCTGTGTACTTATGGAGCTGTTGCATCCCTCAAGGCTAGAATTTTAGGCATTTGCAAGAAGCCCAGCTGATTGCATGAGTGCTGGGATATGAACTCTTGTCCTCATGTTCACACTAATGAACTCTTGTCCTCATGTTCACACTACAAGCACTCCCCATCACAAGCCACCCTTACGGCTCCTGCAGACTCTTTTTTTTTTTTTTTTTTTTCTGTCTTAAAACAGAGAGAAAGAATTATTGTATTAAAATCACCAACAACATTTCTATTAAGCTGAGTTCATCATAGCCACTGCCTCTCTTGATGTCTATATTATGCATCACCAAGTAATATGCTTACTTACATAACATTGAAAATGGCATAGTTTGCAGGTGCTTGAAGTCCACACGCAGTTATCTCTTTTAAAGTCAGACATTGTTTCTTAGCCTGATAGCATGTCTTAATCAGGGTTTTCCATTACTGCAATAAAACATCATGACAAAAAAAAATTGGAGAGAAAAGGGTTTATTTGACTTACACTTCCTCCTTATAATTCGTCATTGAAGGAAACCAAGACAGAACTTCAAACAGGGCAGAAACCTGGAGGCAGGAGCTGATGCTGGGGCCATGGAGGAGTGCTGCTTACTGGATTTCTCATTATGGCACAATCCAAAATGGACTGGGTCCTCCCACATCAATCACTACAGCTGGCTTCTATACAGGCATTTTCTTGATTGAGTTTCCCTCCTTTTAGATGACTCTAGCTTGTTTCAAGTTGGCCTAAAACCAACAAGAGCACACCACCATCATGTATCCAGCTCCTGTGTCTCCTCCTCAAGTGTACCAGTAGCTGTCTCCTCTAACTTTCCACAGCTAGTCCTGAACACTCGGATAGTGACATATGCAATCCATATCATTCTTTTTAGATGATATTCCGTACTCCACAGACCTTTCAAAACTGGCTCTCATAATAGTCTTTCTTATGTACACCCAACTGCTTAGAAATTGGGCTTGGTTCTCTTTCTGAGCTGCAGCTTCTTCATACTTCAGAGAGTCCTTATGGATTGGGGTGGTAGCTCAGTCACAGAGCATTCGCATAGCATGAAGATGACTCTGGGTTGGACTCCAAATCTCTAACATCATGCACGTCCACTCACCATGATGCTTTTGATTTGTTTCACGACTATGCCACCATGTGTGCTGAGAGACTTGAGAGCAGAAAGCACTTAATTCACCTTCTCTTGAGAATAGCTGAGTCTCAGGCACGACATAGAAGAATCAGTTTTCTACATTTACTATGCCTTTACCCTTTTCTTGATACCTGTGGTGATTGAAGAAGATACGTCCCTCTTAAGGTCTTCACTATGAAAATTTGGTCCCCAGTTGGTGGGAATATCTAGAGAAGTTATAGAATCTTTAGAAGGTGCAGCCTGACTGGAGTGAGGTTACTGGGGCCAGGCTTTGAGAGTTTAATACCTTCACTCCATCTTCAATATGCCCTCTTCTCTTCCTGGGTGTGGATAAAGATGTAAGTAGCCAGCTTCCTTCTCTGCTGCTGTGCCATGCCTTGCCTGACAGTAGGGATTGTAGCCCCCTGGAAACATAAAGTAAGTCAAACTCCTTTCTTTACAAACTGCTTTTAGTCATGTTAATTTCATCACAGCAGCAAAACAATAACAATGGGCCATCTAATTTTGCTTTTGCATTTATTTCTGGATTGCAGAACCTAGTATAAATACAAATAAACAAGAGGCACAGATTCTGCTATGAAGAAACATGCATCAAAAAAGAAATCAAATATATCCACAATCACCTTCAGTAGAGTAGATTGCATAGGAGAAAGATCAAAAGCAGTCTTCTCACGGAGGGAACTCCAAAAGAGCCAGAACTATTTCTCATTGAAGTCAAGGTCACCCATCTCAACCTCAGTAATGAAGAGTTACTTTTCTAGGCAGGCATTTTTAGGTTCCTTTCATCCCACTGAAGGTGTAGCAATCATGACTGTTTATGGAAAGAGGTATTTGTATCGGCATCGTACCATAGTTTTCGTCAGCTGCAAACTTTCAAGCTACCAACTGCTTGGACCAAAGGGTGCTAAAAAGGGAAATTCCTCAGGAAATTAACTCTGGAAAAATTAATACGTCCAATTTTCTTTAGGTAGCATACATTTAGAAGCCCTATTGTTCTTCCTCAGCAATTTCAAGCTTTGGGCTTTGGGAGCCAAAATGACATAAAAGTATAATAGAATCCTGGCATTGTGTTACTGCGAGAATTAGTGAAGAGTCCGCCAAAGACTGATTGCCTTAACACACATGTATGTGTGTGTATTTGTATATAAGTGTGTGTGTGTGTGTGTGTGTGTGTGTGTGTGTGTGTGTGTGTGTGTGGTGACTATAAGCATCCCCAACAAGTCTGTGCATGAAGAATAAGGAATGTAACTGCAAAATAAGCTAGCTGATAGCAGGTGGCAAACACCACACTGGTTAATTCCTCGAATAGTAAAATTAAGTTTGATTGCATAAAGACCAAAGGGGCTATATAAAACACCTAGCTAAATTAAATTTCTCTTCTCCCATTGGCACTGCATAAAACTTCCTCCTTTTTTCATTTTATGAGTGTATTGGTGTTTTATCTCCATGTGTATCTGTGGACCATGTGTGTGCAGTGCCCCAAGAAAGCACCAGGCCCTTGAGCTGCGAGCTAACATGTAGGTTATGGGAACTGCATCCAGGTCCTTTGCAAGAGTAGCCATGGCTGCTAACTGCAGTCCTTTTCAGTCCCTCACAATCCTTCTCTATCAAAAGATTATTAGTACTTCTGAATTCATATTATGTATTATAATATATATTCATATTATGTATTAATATATATATATATATAGTCTCTTTAAATATTTTACAAATAGTCAGTTTTTTCATCCTTAATAGCACTTATTTTAAGTGCTCTGATTTCTGAAATCATTGATGAGATACTGTAAGTAGCATATAGCAATCCAAAGAAAAATTGCAAAATATTACCACTTATGTCATTGGCACCCACTCTTAGACATTTAAGCTTTCCACAAAATAACTAGAGAGCTTGAAGGAATGAGTGAGTACTCTATGCCTAGCCTCGGGTAACAATAGTCAAGTTCTTGACTTGAATATATTTTAACACTAATAGACTGGGTTACACTTCTGTCCCAGGATTACTGTAAATGCAAGAAGCCAAATAACAATATTCGCTCAAATGTCTCTCATAGTTGCCTGTGTTTCTTTTCTGCTGCTCTGAGAGAAGAGTTGCCACCCACATGCGTAGTAGAGAATGCTTCACTCTTATTTAGAGCCTGGGTGGGAGGAAGCAAGCAAGAAAAACAGGCCATCCTTTCCCTGCATTTGTGTACAGCGTGGAAAACTGATCCATTATTGGAGCTAATTATTTAAAATGAGGGGCAGTAAAAGATTGATGACTGCTACAATTCAGAAATATAACATTTATATATATATACACATAGATTTGCTCGGATTTAGGAAAACAACAGAAGTAATAAGCACAATTCTCCCATTTGTATTCTCCCAAAATAACCGGCTCAGGAATCTGGTGAATCATGCATGAAAAATAAGCCCACTCCATTCATACAAACAAATTGTTTTTGTTTCCACTTTTCTACTTGTATGAACAATTGGGTCAGATGTAATTTGACTGCTCATTTCTCCTTCATTCCTTCTGTATTTTTCAAAGAGATTATTTGATACATGGTTGCTATTGGATTTGCATGAAATAGACTTAAAAGGGTGGATCAAACCCTCATCCTTAGCTGTTTACTTCATCATAAAGCGTGGATCATACTGAAGCATTTTAAGAGATTCCAGGCTAAGGAATAAAAACCACTAAAGGATTCATTCTTCAGTAATATGCAGTAGGTGTCATTACATTGCTATTCTCAGCTCTTTCAGGCGAGATCCTACAAAACACTGTATTCTGTAAAGCTAAATTCTTAGCCTTTCTGCTGTGCTAGATTCCATGGACTTTGTCTTTTCCTCCATGCCTTCTCTCTCCCTTGCTTGCAACCTACACCTCTGAGAGGAAAAAGGACTCTTTTTGCCTCCAAGTCCAGTAAATCGCCACCTATTCCAACTCTTGCTCCAATGTTTGCCTCTGCTGCTCATTATGGTTTCCTTCCTTGGAACTGAGGAGGCTTCCAGCACTCTTCCTCCATCAAAATATAGACAAGCTTTAAAATTAATTCCCTTCATTGTTCTCAACACATTCATATTACCAGCCATGTAACTGAAAAAAGAAATATATATATATATATATATATATATATATATATATATA
>NC_034596.1:14121671-14131031 GCF_900095145.1 Mus pahari
ATATATATATATATATGTTTCTAGTTTCTGAGGGTTTAGGGAATTCAGGCAGGGCATGCTGTAGTGAGCCTTGCTTGCTCACTACAATTTATCTGGAATTTATCTGGAGCTGTGTCAACAACTGGAAAGGACCTGTTTGAATGGCATTGGATCTTGGTGAATAGATGCCAAAATAAACACAGCTAAGAAATAAAGAGAAATGGGTTGTTACCTGTGGCAGGTAAGGAAGGAATTGTTTCCTAAGCAACACCTTCTTCAAACCAAGGACAAGTAGAGATTTTCTCTAGGGAGCCTGTAGATTTTCACACAGGAAGACATTTAACTTTGGCACATTCCTGAGCATGGTCAGTTAAGGATTATGGTTTTTAACATGCCAAGTTCAAGCTCATAGTTCAAGAAAGAACAGTGGCCTATTGCTTTGGAGAAATGTTTATCTCAATGTTATAAAGCACATGTTTGAAGATTAAAATGGCAGATAAGAACACAATTGAGCATGCTCAACTCGAATCATAATGATGATTCATAAAGGAATGCCTATGGCATGCTTAGCTTTCTCCAAAATATTTCTCCTGAAAATAAAAAAGATAGGTGCTTTGAGGGTGCATTAATATTTAAGAATTTGGGTCTATGCTACTTGTCCAGCTTAGAGACTACCATGCAATTCTATGGCCCAGATGCTGGGCATATCCAGAGGCACCACCATTTGTATCCTGTTAGTTGAAACTACCTGGGACCTCCATAAGGGTTAAATCGAACCTCTGCTCTATCTCTGTCTCTGTCTCTGTCTCTGTCCCTGTCCCTGTCCCTGTCTCTGTCTGTCTGTCTATCTGTCTGTCTGTCTGTCTGTCTCTCTCTCTCTCTCTCTCTCTCTCTCTTTCTGTCTCTCTCTCATGTACAAGCTAGATGACATGTTATGACCCAAGTTTAGAAGATCCTGGTGACATTTTGGTAATGTAGAAATAAACAAACAAGCAAACAAACAAACAAAATACTATCCTAATCTCAATTTAAGAACAAATGGAAGACTCTTTCTTTCATAAAGAATGCACATTTTACATTTTAAGAAGAGCCTGTGAGATGAATTATGTCTATAATCATCGTCCAAAAAGTACCATCTTTTCATTTTCCCAGGAACCTCTGTTTCATTTCCTTTCCCCATCAGCTTTGCCTTTTATGTCTACCCTTCAGCCTACACCCTGTTTTAGTCCACAACCATCTTTAGTATGGTCCAGAGACATCTGCATTTGCTTCCCAAACACAGTGTCCATCTTCTGGTTTTGACTCAATTCTCCTCATGGAAGAAAAACAAAATTATCATAGCCAACAACACTCTTAGAAGTGTGCCATCCACTTCTGCACAGTAAGAAATAAAATAATGGTTCATTTTCCAATGTGCCTTGAGTCATCTGAAGTCCTGTTAGAGACGGACAGGAATACTGGACCTGTGCTAGAGTCTTTTATCCTTGTCATATCCCCACACACAAACTGCTAGTCTAACTGCCCCAACACAAACTGGAAGTGTAGAGTCCGAATGACTAATAGGGAAGCTCGCCTAATAATCTGCAGCCATGGCAAGGTAATGTCCCCTGAAGCTTTAAAATAAACAGGATATAAGTGTAGAGATGAAGTCACGAAAGTTCTTTGTTAAGAAAAAGACAAACACATGCAACAGAGAAAAACCATGATGTAGATCGCATGTGAGATTGTGCCCTCTGATTACTCAGCAAACATGGAAAGGGAGTGCCTAACAAAGGGGCTACAGGAAGCCGGTTTCTGCCCTCCAGCCAACACACTTGCCATCCCAGGCTAATGTCTGGGCTTGAAAAGCCCTTAAAATAAACTGCCTCATTCTCACTTTCAGAGTCTCCAGTTCTCTGATTATGAGATAAGGATGTGCCTTTCTCTCATGTCATCAGTAGAAAACACGTGATTCCTTAAAGCTGAGCTAATGTAAATTAAAATCCAACTTAAGAATCAGCTTCTCGTTTTTTTATTAGATATTTTCTTTATTTACATTTCAAATGTTATCCCCTTTCCTGGTTACCCCTCTGAAAACCCCTTATCCCATCTCCCCTTCCCCTGTTCACCAACCTGCTTCCCTGTCCTAGAATTCCCCTACATTGGGGCATCGAGCCTTCACAGGAACAAGGGCTTCTCCTTTCATTGATGTCCAACAAAGCCATCCTCTGCTACATATTCACCTGGAACTGTGAGTCCCTCCATGGGTACTCTTTGGTCCCTGGGAGCTTAGTCCCTGGGAGCTCTGAGGGTACTGGTTGGTTCATATTGTTGTTCATCCTATGGGGTTGCAAATCCCTTCAGCCCCTTGGTTCCTTTCTCTAGCTCCTCCATTGGGGACCTTATGCTCAGTCCAATGGTTGACTGAGAACATCCACCTCTGTATTTGTCAGGAACTGTCAGAGCCTCTCAGGAGACAGCTATAGCAGGCTCCTGTCAGCAAGTACTTGTTGGCATCCACAATAGTGTCTGGTTTTGGTGACTGTATATGGGATGGATCCCTAGGTGGGACTTTCTCTGGATGGCCTTTCCTACAGTCTCTGCTCCACACTTTGTCTCTGTATCTCCTCCCATGGGTATTTTGTTCCCCTGTCTAAGAAGGACTGAACTAGCCATACTTTGGTCTTTCTTCTTCTTGAGCTTCATGTGGTCTGTGAATTGTATCTTGGAGTACTACTCAGTTATTAAAAACAATGACTTCATGAAATTCTTAGGCAAATGGATTGAACTAGAAAATATCATCCTGAGTGAAGTAACCCAATCACAAAAGAACACACATGGTATGCAGTCATTGATAAGTAGTACTCCTTTTTGTCAATGTACTACATTTTCTGTATCCATTCCTCTGTTGGGGACATCTGGGTTTTTTCAAGCTCCTGGCTATTATAAATAAGGCTGCTATGAGCATAGTGGAGCACATGTCCTTGTTACATGTTGGAGCATCATCTGGATATATGCCCAGGAGTGGTATTGCTGGATCCTCCGGTAGTACTATGTCCAGTTTTCTGAGGAACCACCAAACTGATTTCCAGAGTGGTTGTACCAGCTTGCAATCCCACCAGCAATGGAGGAGTGTTCCTCTTTCTCCACATCCTCACCAGCATCTTCTGTCACTTGAGCTTTTGATCTTAGCCATTCTGACTGGTGTGAGGTGGAATCTTAGGGTTGTTTTGATTTACATTTCCCTGATGACTAAACCTAACAAACAAATTTAGCAAAGTAGCTGGCTATAACTTACACAAATCAGTGGCCTTCCTCTACTGAAAGGATAAACAGGCTGAGAAAGAAATTAGGTAAACAACACCCTTCAAAATTGCCACAAATAATATAAAATGCCTTGAGGTGACTCTAAACAAGAAAGTTAAAGATTTATATGACAAGTACTTTAACTCTCTGAAAAAGAAATCAAAAATCTCAGAAGGAAAGATCTCCCATGCTTATGAATGGCAGAATTAATATAGTAAAAATGGCCATCTTGCCAAAAGCAATCTACAGATTCAATGCAATTCCCATCAAAATTCTAACTCAATTCTTCATGGAGTTAGAAAGAGCAATTTGCAAATTCATTTGGAATGAAAAAAAAAAAAACCAGGAAAACTATTCTCAACAACAAAAGAAATTCTAGCAGAATCACCATGCCTGACCTCAAGCTGTATTACAGAGCAATGGTGATAAAAACTGCATGGTACTGGTACAATGACAGACAGGTAGATCAATGGAATAGAACTGAAGACCCAGAAATGTACCCACACACCCATGGTCACTTGATCTTTGACAAAGGAGCTAAAACCTTCCAGGGGGAAAAAAGACAAAAATTTGTAATAAGTGGTGCCTGTTCAATTGGCGGTTAGCATGTAGAAGAATGTGAATTGATCTATTCTTATCTCCTTGTACAAAGTTCAAATCCACGTGCATCAAGGACCACATAAAACCAGATACACTGAAACTAGTAGAAAGAAAGTGGGGAAGAACCTCGAGAACATGGGCACAGGGGACAATTTCCTGAACAGAACACCAGTAGCTTATGCTCTAAGATCAAGAATTGACAAATGGGACCTCATAAAATTACAAAGTTTCTGTAAGGCAAAGGACACTGTTTTTAAGACAAAATGGCAACCAACAGATTGGGAAAAGATGCAATATATGCAATATATATACAATATATACAAAGAACTCAAGAAGTTAGACTCTAGAGAACCAAATATTCCTATTAACAGTGGTGACCAGTTTCTTAGTCACATAAGCTGTACACTGTGTGCTCAAAGCTCACATGTCAGTAGTAGTGCAGACCATTTCTATCCTTCCAGACACTTCCATTGGAGATTTTTTTCCCTCAAAATCCATCTAACATAGTGTTGTGGATTAAATGTAGCATGTGTCCTGTAGTCTCATGTGCTTAAATTGTTTGGGAAGGTTGTCCAAATTTGGGGGCAATAGTTCTCAACTTTCCAAATTCCATGACCCTTTAATACAGCTTCTCATGTGGTGACCCCAACCATAAAATTATTTTGTTACTATTTCATAACCGTAATTTTGCTACTGTTATGAATCATAATGTAAAAACAGACATGCATGCTATCTGATATGTGACTCCCAAAGCGGTTGTGACCCATACGTTGAGAACCATTGCTTTAGGTCGTGCAACCTCACTTGAAGGAGTGGCTTACTGAAGATGAGCTTTGAAGTTGGTTAGCTAGAACTCACTTCCTAGTCACTCTCTGCTTTCTGTTGGTACAAAATCACAAATTATGCATGCTCTTACATTCATGACTCTCTCACCATGGTCTACTGTATCCTCTTGAATAGTGATCCCAAAGTGCCTCTCCTTACTTGGACTTGCTGGAATTTTGTCATAGCTAAGAGAACAGTAACTAATACAGGAAGAGCCTTGTGAATTCCTCACCTAGGAAATCCTATGTAGAAACTTTCTCCATCCTCAGAGAATTCTGGTTGAGTTGAAGAGTACTAAGGACATGTACGTATTGTCACATTTTACCTTTGAAAGCACAGAGCTCTGAGGAGGACAGAGAAGGCCGATGAGAGCATCCACCCAGCCCATGTAACTCAGAACTCAACCATTGCACAAACAAGCGGATCCGATGTCATCTAAACCTGGCTCATATCAAAATAATATCCTCCTTGTGTTTTATCCAACTTACTCCTGACCCATCTGCTTGCACTTATTCCAAATATAGCAATGTGGAAACATTCACAGTACTTGCCATGAGGCAAAAATGGCTTTTTAATTCAATCTCATTCAGTTAATCTGCAGCTTCCTTTTGCAAAGCATCATCGCGATTCCCTTTTCTTCGGTTGACTTGATGGCTTGCTTTCCTTCTTCAGCTACACTCCTTTTAAATCCAGGGACTGGGAGGAGGATAATGAATTACCACATTGTCCAGCATATTCATTCCACAGCCTCGATGCAGCTTGAATTATCCTATCCCTTCCTCCAGAGCTGCTTTGACTAGAATCTCTTTCTCAGTAGGAAGGCCTTAGCCAGTTCCTGATAGGTGAGCAGCTTTTTAAATTCTTTGTTACTGACAGTGATGATGTCACAAATATCTGGGACTTTTTAGGTGAGTGCAGATCACAAAAGTGTGGTCTTGTGTGAAGAGGCGGTGTAAGGTAACAGGCAGTTCATTGTCACTATAAATGTCCTGAAGTGCTCTTTTGATTGAACCTTCAGCTCCCTCATCCCCTTCATGCCTTCTCCTCCTTGGCCTACATTTTGTTTCTTATTCTTTTCTGGCACTACCATCTCAAACTCTTCGACATGGGGTGAGTATCTTTCAGCCTCTGTCATGTCACCAAGCAACTCACAGACAGCATCCCCTACTCAACACGCTGCTTAAGGATCCGAATTCTGGCTCAGCATCCCCCAACTGGGAGACTGGGTCAGGTCAATTTCTAAAACCCTGAATTCTAAGGAGACTAAGATCGGATACTAAGAGTGCAAAGATTTTAGCATGTTGATTAACATGGGAACAAGGATAATTACTGCCATCATATGACCTTAAGTTCTCATTCCATTTCTCCCAACACTCTGGTGGTCAGGTCATATTTACCAAGAGTTTCAAACCATGTTAACTCCAACAGTCTTAATTTTAAATTTATCAAAAATATTTTTATTATAAATAAAAGCATCCTCTGGGGAAAAAAAAATCCACCATCAAGGCAAGTTTTTGCAACGGACTAAGAGTAAAACTTGAAAACAACACAGATTTGAGCCAAAGTTCCATGCTTGTCCATGTTGTCGTGGTCACTTCTAGAAATCAAGGCTGATCTCCCAACCAGGATCTAGCAATCTGTCTTCTCACGGTCTCAAGTTTTACCAGCTGTCAGAGCTGACTTCTTTCTGAACAATGGAGGCAGCTTTTAGAACAGGCCTCAAAGAATATGGATATTGGTTCATCAGATCCTTTTGAATTGCTTTCAAATCATTAGAATTTTATATAAAAAAAGGTCTCCAAGTTTTGTCTTCCTGGAAACAGGATATAAATAGGTCTTAGGACCACCTATGCCAGTGACAGGATGGGCATAAGAAAAACAAAAAACAAAAACTCACAATTCAGTGTGGTTTACCTTCTGCATCTTAAACCAAAAAGTCCCTGAATCTTAAGCAAGTTTGCTTGGGCAGTTTAATCATCAGGATATATTTGAAAGAGATCTTGAAAGTCCTATCTCAACTCATCCTTCTTCCTCTACAGGATGGGAAATTTGACACCTAAGATTGTACTATACCAGCAGTGGAGTTATAACTATACACTCTGTGCATCTTGTTAAAAAAAAAAAAAAAAAAAAAAAGATGCTTTCCTATATCTCAGACCAACTTCACAGAAAACAAATCTTCAACAAATTGTATAACCCATATCTGCATACCCAGCACTGGGGAGGCTGATACCAGAGAATTGCTATGAGTTCAAGACTGAGATGAGCTACATATTGAGTACCACACAGTGGACCATACTTCAACACACACACACGCACACACACACACACATTATATATATATATATAATATATATATATATATATATATTATATATATATAATTATATATAATATATATAATTATATATATATAATATTATATTATATTATATATATAACATATATTATATATAATATAATTATATATATATATATATATATATAAAATTAAACAAAGATGATGTTTTAATGGGACAGCTTTTCTGACTGTGGTATTGTCACTATGAGAGACCATTTGCTTTGAAGACAGTCAAATGGAATGAAAATTGAACAGAGCTGAGATCAGGATGCACGAGCCTTACAAGTAAGAGTTGAAAGCTTAGTTTAGCTACCCATGAAGAAGAGCCCCCAGATACCCATAAGCTGCTGATGAAATGAGTTAAGTACTTGATATTGAGATGATATGAATGAAAAATGTCTGTTTAGGCTCAGCGCTGTGGAGCTGAGATCCAACACCCCACCATAGAAATCAATGCTGAAAGCACTGAATTTCGATGCAGAGTGACAAGAAAAGACAAGGCGAGAAGGTAACTCCTCACCAGGAAGTTGAGGAAAGAGAACAATGTAGAACTGAATCACTAGTAAGCACTATTTTTCATTTTTATGGGAAACTCAGTTCATCAGAAAGAAAAGCATTTAGTTGTCTCCCTCAACTACAACCAAGTTTGAGTAGATTGGTGTTAAAGAAACAAGTTTGGTTTCTGATATTGTAGGCTGACAGAAAAAAAAGGGAGGGAGGGAAGGGGGAAAAGGGAAAGAAAGGAGGAAGGTGGAGAGGGATGGAGAAATGGATTGAAGGAGGGAGGGGAGAGAGGAGGAGTTAGCTATACTACAGGGTAAAGCTGGTTCATCTTTGGCTAAGAGCATCACACTATCAGGCGCTATTACAATATGGCCATGTTAAGATTCTGGGAGCTAGGAAAACTTGACTTCCTCATTAACAGTTGCTGAGCTCTTTACTGATTCCTATTGAGCTTGAGTGAAAGATCATCAGTCATGCAGCCCCTCTTGGACAGCTGGCTGGAGTGTCCCCATGATAGCCTTGCTGCTCTGAAAACATCACTAACATCCTGAAGAAGCTGTAGTAATATCACATCTACTTCCTGAGCAGAGCTCTGACTCCAGAGGGATCAACACTAGCCATAAATGCCTCAATCAGCTTGTGTCAGACTTCTCCCTATCATAAGCAATTTATAAGGGATGAAGATCCCAACATCCTACCATAGCTCCAATAGCACAACCCTAGTCTCTGCAGTACCTGAGGGTCCCAACACACACCCAGGAGCTGGAACATCAGCATGTGTCCCTGCTGAAGCTGCTGGAACCCAGCATTATAAGAGCTTCTCCTACAGAGCTGATTATTGCTAACAGAGCAACAAGCCACTAACACAAGGACCTACAACCCTGTTGTGGATAGCCCTAGAGCTAATTATACCTGATGTTAATTCCATTCTCCTGTGAGTGGTTGTGAAAAAGGAATGAGTCAGCACTCAGGTGATTTCCTATAAACCTGCTTCCCACCTTAATTTATAAAATAAAGGAGAGCTATTTGGCAGATAAAAGGGAAGATGGAGCAGAAGGTTGGTGGGTGGAGAAGAAAGAGAAAATGGAAGAGGGAGAGGATGCAGAAGAGGAGAAGAGCTGAGCAGAAGCACATGGCCTGGAGAAACTGCAAGTTCTAAGGGGTCTCATAAGCTGTGGAAGATGGTAGTATAGTGGTATATCTGCCCAATCTAGGCACATGGCATGTAATCATATTAACTGAGTTGTGTTTTCACTGCTGGGGCATAGATGAGATGGGGAGATTTACCGCAACAAAATGGTGTCCAACATATTGATTTGAATTCAAATAACCTGAGATAAAAGTTCACTGCTCCCCCACCCCTGAATGGGGCTTAGGCATTGACCTAGGCTGTGGCAGTGTGGATTTGAAGCTGACTAGATTTAAGGGGCCTACAGAGAACAGCAGAGAGGCATCTATGCCTGAGAGAGCCTTTCTGTGTTTGCTTCCCTGCATCCTTCGCTCCCCACCCTGCCTCCCCCATCTCCAAACAGGGACACAGACAACTCAGATCTTTTTACACTCAGCTTCTCGCTGTGAATAAATAACTGGGAGACAAAGGTACAAAGGACTCCAGACCAGGTAATTCATTATTATAAAGAGAGAAATATAACTTTTTGATACTTGAATAAGGTATAAAGATATAATGCTCTAGTAAGTCTTATGGGATACTCATATTCTGTCTAACATGGGCTCCACAGGAATTTTGGGTTTAAATCCTGGTTTGACAAGCTGCCTCATATAAATAGGTTTAGTACCTAAAGATGGGAAATTTCACCTGCAGTTCA
>NC_034596.1:14131495-14149431 GCF_900095145.1 Mus pahari
AGGAGAGGAGAGGAGAGGAGAGGGTAGGAAGGGAAAAGGGAAAGGGAAGGAAAGGAAAGGAAAAGGGAAAGGGAAGGAAAAATGAAAGGAAAGGAAAAGGAAATAGAAGTGTGAATTAATTGTTTTAAAGATGGTATAATAAAGTCTGCAGGAGACTCATATTCTGTCTAATGTGGGCTACACGGGAATTTTGGGTTTAAATCCTGACATGAAATTAGAAAGGCCTAAATAGGCTAAAATGTGTGTGATTTTGAGTATTGTGGTTTTATTGTTCCTCTGGGATAGAGGGAAAGCTACAGGTTTTCCTGGTTACCAGCTGAAGGAAATGCTGATTTGGGGAAAGGGTTTTATCTTTGTGTTTTTGGAAAAGGTGAGAATGGTACTTACAACTTCCAGAGTTATATGGATCAGATTTGTTAGAGGGGGACCCCCTGAGAACTAGAATCTAGAGAACGAAACAAAATGTTTATCTTGATGATACTAAAATTTTGTTTTGAGATTTATATATTACAGAATATACAACCTTGGTGAATTTCATCATCTGACATGCCGAACTGACCCGCCTGAACTCCTTATATCTTGTTGTTTCATCTGGATCCAGTCAGGACACAGACATCAGAGACTAATACAATCATTAGTGTGGCCTTCTTAAGGCCAACTAACTCCCCCATTTCCCTACCCTTCCCCTTTTCTTTAAAATATCTCAATGCCCATATTCAGCTTGAAGAAGTTATGAAGAGTCATCGTCCCAGTTCCCTAAGCTTTGGGACTGGGGTGGTTATTATAGGTTTTCTTTGATACTAAAAATTTTGAAGTACAAGGCTTGAACCCAGTCCTTCTATTTACGTTATTATAAGTAGATCTGAGATGTTTAAGCCTGTGGGTTAAGGGCGAAATAGTAAATTCATGGCTCTGAGTTTATTGTTAGGGTGTTCTCAGTTATTTTAATTAGAAATGCCTGAGAGTAGTTAACAGAACAGTCTAGATTACTTTACATAGATAGTTGGTTTTCAAAAACGTCAGAAGTCCACAGAATGTGACATTTAATGTCATTTATTCACTTGTTGTTGAGACCAGTCTGCTACTGACAGCTTTCCCTGTCTTGGATTCAAAGAAGAAACTGAGCATCTTTTGAGTTACTCTGGTTGTGGTGAAGCAGCCACTAGGCAAGAATTGCCTCATTTCATCTACAGACATAGTACTGTCCAAAGAAAGGACACAATTTCAGGTTAGGACAGCTTGATTCTGCCGAGACAAGAGTAGGCTAGTCCTTAATATTCCTGTTTCTCTAAGTCTGTCAGATGAAGCTGGCCAGTAGGCTGAAGACCGATGCTCCAACGTGTTAAAGTAAGGGACTGTCCAGGTGATCAGCAGTCTCTATGGACTGGCTGAGTTTTGGAAGCTGTTTTAGGTTTCCTATATATTTTCAGTTAATATCAGTCGTTCTTCGATTTCTGATGGGGTTGAAAAACTACATAGTCTCCTAGCCAACCGAGGCTTTTTATTTTGAGAGGAACAGTTTTGAGAGGATGGTTTTCAGATGGCATTCAATCTAAAGCCAAGACATAGCGAGATGTAGAATTATAAGTCTTTTAAGTAAGGATAGATGACAAGAGGTTCCGTTTAATTAACACACATGATGGACTGGGTGTTAGGTCTCTTGTACTTTATAAATTACAAAATAGTAATAGTTATGTTCAATTATATCTCAGATAAAATAGTCTTTTAATTGGACAGAAAGGGGAAAATGTTGCGGATAACCTTGGGGCTAATTATACTTGATATTAATTCCATTCTCCTGTGAGTGGTTGTGAACAAGGAATGAGTCAGCACTCAGGTGATTTCCTGTAAACCTGCTTCCCACCTTAATTTATAAAATAAAGGAGAGCTGATGGTTTGGCAGTTAAAAGGGAAGGTGGAGCAGAAGGTGGGTGGGGGGAGAAGAAGGAGAAAATGGAAGAGAGAGGAGGAGGAAGAAAGAGAAAACCTGAGCAGAAGCACATGGCCTGGAGAAATTGCAAGTTCTAAGGGGTCTCATAAGCTGTGGAAGATGATAATGTAGCGGTATATCTGCCCAATCTAGGCACACAGCATGTAATCATATTAACTGTGTTGTATTTTCATTGCTGGGGCATATCTGGGTAGCAGAGATTTACCACAACACAGCCCTAAGTCTTTGGCTTTGAAACTTAGAGTAGTGAGCCCTTATCTACCAGGGCTTGGGCATAAATTTCTGTGGCTGCTCTGAGTGCTCAGAAAACAGGGACCACCAAAGGCTTGTCTGATTTAAATTTATACCCATATAAAGCAAACAAATTTTAACTAGCTGATAGGTAACACACACACATGCACACACACACACACACACACACTCATGTATACACACACACACACACACACACACATACCATAGATATGCACCCCATACTATAACCATCAACACTGCCACAAACACCACCATCACCACTGTCACCACCTCTGTCACCATTATCACCACCACTATTATCATCACTACCCTTGATGCAGATGATCACTGAGTTGGCTCCATGTCCCAAATGTCACAAAGTCCATAGGAGGAGGGGGTTTGTTTTTCACATATCAACTGCCTTGCCTTTGGATAAAAACCCAGAAGTGAGATTTTTGAATTACCCCGTAGTTCTGCTTTCAGATTTGAGGGTACCTCCATGCTGTTTTCCATGCTGATTACACTGTTACACATGTGCTGACAGTACACATGGGTTCCCTTCTTGTTGTTTTTTCACAGTTTCATCTTTGTGATGACAGCAGCTCTGTCTGGTGTGAGATGAAGTCTGGCTATGGTTCTCATCAGCATCAGTGTCATCCCTCTGCTGATGAATGATCCCCAGCAGCTATCCATGTGCATGCTGGTGGCTTTCATGCTTGTAATGGAATGTTGTGCTGTAGACAAGAATTCCAAGAAAGAAGAGATGCCACTCTGTGCTTTGCTTTATTTAGTATACTCTTGATGTCCTTTTGACACTGTAAACTTCAGGCTTGCTTTGTTCTGTCTCCTTCAGTGGAGCTCTTGGATGGACTGGAAGCAAGAAGAATCCGGGGTCAAGTGAAATAAATATCAATGTTAAAATGACCTTAAAAGTTATCTCCTGGGTGTGGTGGCGCACACCTTTAATCCCAGCACTTGGGAGGCAGAGACAGGCAGATTTCTGAGTTTGAGGCCAGCCTGGTCTACAGAGTGAGTTCCATGACAGCCAGGGCTATACAGAGAATCCCTGTCTCAAAAACCAAAAACAAAAACAAACAAAGAAAAATCCATTTTCTAGGAACAAAAACGTTATCTCCTTCAGTTCTCTCAGATTTTAAGTGAGTAGAGAATACAAAGAAATAATCACCCATGGTCACAGGGATGTTGATAATAAAATCAAAAGAACACACTATTGGCAATTATTTCCCTGTTCCCTACATCCTTGACCCTTACAGTCTGTTAGGAATCTTGTATTTTAATTCCTTTCCCGAAATACTGAAAAGACTGCATTTGTGTAGACACCAGGGTGATGTATAGAGATATTATGGCTTGAGCACTATTTACATCAGAATGAAGAAGCAGAGGATGCTGACTTATAGTGAGGCAGGGAGAGAGACAGAGGAAAAAAAGACAAAACGGAGACAGAGACTGAAAGAGAGATGAGAGGCAGAGAATTACACATGTGTATCTTTCTGTATGCATATATGTGCACATATAAATGTGTTCATGTGGGAATGAATATGTGGGGTAGACATGCTTGAACACATGTGAATGAATAGGCACATATGTTAGTATATACCCTCATATGCATGAGTGAATATGTGCACATGTAAGTATATGCATGCCTATGTGGGTATCTGAATGCACATGTCTATATACATGTCCATATATGATAATGTGTGCATAAGTGTGCATGCATATGAAGAGGTTTCCCAGTGAAGTGTTATCTGGAAAGATGAAAGAGAACAGTAGTACTGCCTAACTATCTACTCTCCAAGGAAGCTACTTTTCTGAACACTAGAAGCAGAAGGCTAGGAACTGTGGTGATCCTCAGGAAGAAGATGTGTGAAAGTGTGGACATTTGTGTTGCTTGTAAGCAATCCTGAACTCTAGGGGGGAGAAGACCAGTTTAAATTTCTTGTCAGTTGCACTGTGTTTTGTTCATGTTTGCTATTGAAGACTAGCATGAACAAGATGTGTAAGAAGACAGTGTGGACAACAGGAGCCCTATAGTACAGAAGAAATGTAGTAGAATTCCTGAAGGTGGGAGGAAGTTTCTACTCTTCAGGGACAAAAGAGACTTTCCACTGCTGGAAGGTAAAGTAAGTGTGCATTCCCCTCCTGGCTCAAGATGTGGCTTGTCCTTCAGTTGTTCACCTTCCTGGGGAGAACATCAACCTGGGAAACAGAGCCCTGTGTTCTTTCTAGGTGAAAAGCCCGCCCACACTATCCATGCCCAGGACTGAAGCCCGACCACAAACACCCCCTCCACCAAAGCAGAGGGTGCAGGGATCAGAAAGGGAGGCTCCCAAATCTTGCTTGCTGTAGAAAGGAACCTGTATAGGGTTGCTGCTAAAGTGTTACTCTTATACTTTTTTTGAAGTACTCTTTTGGGGCTTACTATTAAAAAAGTTGGGTGAAAAAAGATGGTCATAAGAAAAACAGAACCTCTCTCTCAAAAAAAAAAAGAAAAATACTCCAAAGAAAAGAAAACAGCCCCAGAGCATTGCATTGAATGTTTTGGGGTGCTCGCTCGTGTCCCTGCTTTCTGCCAATTATGTTAGATTCAAATGAAATGTCAATTTATCAAAGTCAAGTGTCATCTTCTCAGCCCAAAGCTGACCTGAACACTGGCAGATGTCAGTGAAATTGTCTTTGGGAACTGCAAGCCAGGATGAAATTATACACACACATACACACACACACATATATACATACATATACACATATCCATACATACATACATGCACACACACACACACACATATATGTGTATATATGTATATAATGTAATATTATGAATATACATATATATACATATTTATGTGTGTGTGTGTGTGTGTGTGTGTGTGTATAGTGTGTGTGAGGGCAAATGCCTCAAATAACAGCTGTCCCCACTGCACCTGGGGCCCTTGACTTGCACCAAGTGCTGCTGTGCAGTGTCAGAGAAATGAAGTTCTCTGGGGAGAATGCAAATTGTAAGGCTAGAAACATGAGCATTTTCTTGGATTGGCCCCTTGGGATTCTGGAGAACTGTGACCACAGGTCACAGGGCCTACCCAGCATTGTGTAACTTCCTACCAGGAAAAAAAAAAAAAAAGAGTCTTTTTTTTCCTAGGACGGACTCCAGTGTGCCTGTCAGAAACCCTTCTCTCTAGACTTCACTCGGAAGCTCAGGTTGCATGGAAGAAATGAACTTGGCAACTCCCTTCCAGGCTGCAGGAGAGGAGGCCAAGAGCATCAGAACAAAGCAATCCCCACTCCCCACTGGAGCAGGTCTAAAGGGGACAGAGAGAGCATTCTCATTGCTGGGCTGAGCTGGTGTTTGGAGAAGCCCTCTTGGACAGCAGCTGTAAATCACCAGGCAGCCTCTATTTACATGTTCCCTGCAGCCAAGGTGCACGACCTGACTCCTCAACCAGCTTCCAGGACAGCTTCATTTCTGTAGGTAGGAAGAAAAAAAAAAACCTTCAAAGACTAAGCCAGGATCCCCAAAATAAGGGAGCTAAAGACTCTTCTCTGAGGCATGGCCCAACCAGCTGCTGCAACATCTGTGGAGGCATGTTCATCCTTGGGGAGCGGAGCTGGCACTAAGCAACCTTCCCCTCCCTCCTGCTTCTACAGGCAGAAATTGGAATCTAGGGGAGATCCAATCAAGAGACAGGAATGCATCCTCCCTTTCCCCTCCCCTGGCCTCCACATGCTTCCTGAGACAGGAAACTTTAAATTGCTGGGATGGGCCACCCTAATTGCTACTCTTTTAATAACTCGGTTCACTCCTTGAAGCCTCTGTAAACATTCTGGAAGTAGTGAATTCAGAGCAAGGAGGGGAAGCTGTGTCTCTTGCACGGCCTCTCTGCAATGAACAGACTCCCCAGGAATTAGAGAATGGGTCAATCAGCCAGGACCTGAGCTCCTCTCCACAGTCCTAAAAATCCTTATATATAACTCATTTTCCACATATCTCATGATACTCGCTCTTTTGAAATCGCACCCTGCCATGTCTTGTCCTCCAACCACCATGATGACCCCTGTGTTGTCTGTATTTTACGTCTCTATTTGCACTAGCCCTAAGCTTCCAATCCAGTCCGACATTCCACTTTTCCTTAACTTTATCCTGCAAAGGACCCAGAGAACGAATTTCATTTCTAGAGTATGGAGAGGGATAGTGCCTAGAGAGGTTAAAAACAAATTCTGTATATCAAACTAACTCAGTAGCATCCTATGAGAGCAGAGATCCTAGGTGGGCCTCATCTTTTCTTTCTGAGAAATTCCTCTTAGATGGAAGGATTTAAAACTGTTTGTTTCTCAGTGTCAGAAATAAGATACTGAGTTTCTTCTGTCATTAAAAAAATAAATAAATAGCTTTGAACTTGTTGGGTGGCATTATTCCTAGAGAGATATGGACAAATATTGACTCACTCCAGACGGGAAACCAAGGACAGATCAAAGTATGGATGCCACCACAGTCCAACTTGGTGAACCAATGAGTTTAATTAGCTCACTTACAGGAACAGAAAAGACTCAAAGTCAGCTTCGTCCTTGAAAGCCCACACTCCAGCATGAGTGACAGCTCATCAAAGCTGGAAACCTAGAGCTCATAGCACAGCCTCCAGGCAGCTCAACATGCTGGAGCACTGGAGGGATCCCTGAATGGGTGAAGTCCTCAGATAATGTATATTTTGACATAGGCACTCGCTGTTGAGGACCCAGAAAACCTGACCCATGATAAACTGACAAAGCCATTATCCATATGGGCCAAACTCAAGATGAATGACAATGCTTTCTTCGGGTGTCTGATTATTTATGGATGACGGTTCAGTGTGTGTGCAAAGACAATGTACCGCAGCAATCTCTTCCCCATTCTTGCAGCCAGAGACTGCTCGCCTGCAATGATTTCCTTCTGAGACTAGCTACCTCTCCAGTACCATACCTAATAACATGTTGAGTTTCCAGGTTGCAGTAGCTGAGGAACCCAAAATGATCCCACTCCATTGTATGTGTGTCTGTGTATGTGTCCTTTCTTCATACCCTTGACTCCCCATAGTCATGATTCTGGGATCCAAGCCAGAGTAGCCTTTCCAGACAGCACAGTTGGTCAGAGCCTCTTCTGGGTCCGTGGCTAGTTGGTTGCTTTCTTCTAGGTGACTCCACTTGGGTGGGCCTCTTATAGGCAGCCCAGGTAGTCCAACAGTGTCTCAAGCAGGTGTGTGTGTGTGTGTGTGTGTGTATATATATATGGGTTACGGGTCGTGGGTAACTTGTAATTCTGGTCCATTTCATGGATTTGCTGAAGCTTTTGAATTATTTACTTCTTGGATTTAAGGGGCTTCCTGTATGATTCCAAGATGGAAGGCTTTAATCTTTGAGGAAACTGAGACACACCAACCTCCCCCTTCAAAAGAAAGATGGACGGGGACCGGGTAGTTAGAGAGGTCTTAATGGTTGCAAGCAGGCCAAATGCTGACATTGGGTCCAATGATCAACAACATTTGTGGGCAGGATTAGAGTAACATGGAGCTGGGGTTGGCGTAAAATCACATTACGAAACATGAGGGGGGTTTCTGTAGACTTGGGGCTCCAGGATCTGCTTGTAGGTGTTTCCAAAGATTGCTCAGTAAGTTGGTCTTTTGTGAGTAGAATTGGAATGGCCAGTGTCAGTGAGGATCAACTTAATTAAGTAGGTAACTTTTCAGTGAAGTCATCTGTGGGGAGCCACAGCCCCTGGGGCTGCACCCCAACATGGCGCCTACAGGAAGAGAGTTCTTATAATAAACAAGTCCTTATTTGGCTGCTNCTGTTATCCCTGCTGATCATTGGCTGAGCTCGCTCACCTGGCAAAGCTACCTTTCCTGGTGTGATTGGTTGGTGTGAATGCATATATATTGGGTTTTTCCCGGGGTACGTGGGGGATGAAGAGGGAGATGAAGATTGAAGCTTGCTGAATAAACTGCTGTTCGAAGAACTAGTGGTTGCATCTTCCTTGAGTCATCTGTTCTGAGACAAGAGATTTATTAGGAATCAAGTGAATGATTATTGTTTTAATGGAAACTGCTTTAACTCTGAGACTTTTGGATCTAAGATGTCCTGTGATCTTAGACATGAAACACTAAAACTGGACGTTAAGAGATGGGGAAAGAAGGGAAACCAGAAAAATGCGTGATTCTGGTGGAATCTGTTGTAATAGCTGTGCTCAGTGTAGCCACAGGGGAGATTCAAGATACCATAAAACAGAAACAAGAAAAATATGGTTTAAACGGATGTCGATGCTAGGTGGCCAGCTAGAAGGTAGCCAACTACAAGGGGTTTGAAGTAATTAAAGCTTTGGCTTTTGCAGGCAGCCAAGCCTAAATGTGAATTGTACCTGGGCTTGTGATCTTGGGCAAATTACTTGAACTCTCTGAAATGTGTGTGTGTGGGGGGGGGGTATGTGTAGGACCTGAACTCAGGTCACTAGGCTTGACATCAAATATATGAGAAAGAGAGAGAGAGAGAGAGAGAGAGAGAGAGAGAGAGAGAGAGAGAGAGAGAGAGGAAAGGAAGACAATGAGAGGAAAGGGAAGTAAAGGATAGGAGATAGAGACAGAAGCAGAGACAGACAGAGAAGAAAGGAAAGTAGAAAAGGGAAAAGGAAGAAGATGGATGGTTGCCGGCTCCTTGCCTGCAGGTCCAGGCAAGAGGAGAGAGATCCTGGTCCCTCCAGGGTCTCTCTGGGGCTGAGCAGATGGCGAGCGTCCAGGCCCAAAAGAAACACACGGAGCCAGGAGTCTTGTCGAAGTAGAAACTCAACTCTATGAGATCAAACTCTCTTTTATATAAGTTCAGACCATAGGGAGGGGGATTTTTGGTGGGGTAAGATGACATGGGAGGTGGGGAAGGGTGGCAGAGGACTGACAGGGCCAATGGCAAAGCTCTACATCAGCAATTGCAGGGCAGAGGCAGGGCTAAACAGGTCTTGCTGAGTCAAGGAAGTGACTGAGACAGATCACAAACCTCGAGCCAGGCTTAGGTTCTCCCACAAGGCCACAGAAACTCAAACTAGGCTCAGGTATGTCCTCAACACCCAAACCAGGGCCAAAATGGGGCCCATAGATGGTGAGCCCGTGGTAGTGACAATGGATGCTTGAAGGCTGCCTGACACCAAGGCTTGCCAGGACAGCAGTGACACAGATTTTGTCAGCCAAGCACATTCAGATCTCAGGCTTCAATCCACACTTCAATCTCAGGACTCAAAGGGGAACTCGGTCACGAGGAGTTAGGGATTGACAATGTCTATCTCATGGTTATTTTATTGATGAACATAAGATGAAACCTAATGAGCTGTGGCTTAGTCACCATCAAATACAAAGAAGGTTTATGTGATGCTGAAATGCCACATGGATAATCAAGGAAAGTGATTGACACCCTCTGTTACCCAGAGATCATTGCTTTCCACATTTAAACCTTGTTAATTATCTTGGGATGATGGAAGAATAGATGCTATTTGGAAAGAAAACATGAAGGTTGGGACTTTGATTGCAGTGGCTATGGGTATTTATGAGGAATCCTAGTGTGTGGGTAAATCTCGCTGTGATGATGTAAAATTCACCAGGTATATCTCCAGGCCCTCAGAATTTTGAGCTCATTGAATAGAAGGAGCTCTATGATGAAAATGAAGGAAGTTCTAGCTTTCTTCTGAACCTGGAAGACCCGATGATCCATGATGAAGAATGAAGGAGGTAAAAGGGGAAGAGACTTGGAGTCAGGCAGATGGGCATCAGCTTTCCCTGCAACTTCCTGCTTCCTTTGCTCAAAATGGCCTTGGGGAATTTGTGTTTCCCTCTCTGAACTTGACCTTTGTCCTTAAAAATCAAACAATGGAACACCACAAGAATCCCTGAGAGGTAAGAAAGTGCTTCTTAACTCACTTGCTTATTCCCAAGTGTTTAACCGCTCAGAAAGATGTGAATGAAACTTATCTTGACCCCTTTAAATTCTGAGCAGGATTTTTATGAGACAGTAAACTCTAATTTAATGAACTTTGGAGTGCCGCCATATATTTTTCTGTCTTCTTTTTTCAAAATAAAATGTTTTTTTTTTATAATTTTATTCATTAGTGTGTATGCGTGTATGTGTGAATTAATTACATTAATTGATTGATTGGTGGGGCGTAAGTGTACCATGGCACCCTTGTGGTGGTCTGAGGACAACTTGCAGGAATGAGTTCTCTCTTTCCACTATGAGGGTTCCTAGAATTGAACTCAAGTCGCTAGTCTGGGTAGTAAATGATACAGATGCTTTATGACACATGGCCATTCTAGACAATAATAATTACTTGCTGAGACTTTCTCTATAAATGCGGATTTTGTATATCCATTTACATTGTGTGCATCCTTAATTGCTTAGCTGCCATGTTTATATACTGTAATAAAAATAATTTCACAGGAGGAAAGGGAGCAGGATGCATGATTAGAAAGTAAAATGAAGAGTTGGAAATACTGACGTTTTAGTGGCAAAGGTGCTTAATGATGCTGGGAACCTCTGAGCCAGTGACTTTATTATCCTGTATTTTACCATCCGTACCCAGGTGAGGAGAAAGTCATTAATCAGGGATGTCTATAAGAGCTCTGGGTGTTACTCTTTTATCTAATTTTGTGCAAGGATTTTATTTTCCCTCCATGCAGCAAATCAGGCACACTGAGGAGGTGAGTCCAGGTTTCATAGGAGCCTATGGTAGCCAAGGGACTTACAGAGCACCTACTGTGAGCACATTTGCCAGCTGGGGAAGGTTTATGGTCAGTTAGATTGCTTAGTTATCATTAAAGACCTACCAGGATGTTGTATATTAGGTAACTGAGTCTCTTCTAACTAATGTTCGGTCTGCAAGGTCCTCCTACACAAAAACACTGCAGACACATTTTTATTTTTATCAGCACCATGGATTTTTGTCTGTGGAGAATTAAGACCCTTCTCTTCAACACTGAACTGGGGTGAAGAAAAGGCAAGTATGGCAACAAAGCCGCAGAAATATAAAGATGGACTCTCAGCGACCTGGTCACACGCAAGGAAGAAAACCAGAAGATAGAACTGGGGGCAGGGAGGAGGAGGAGGAGGAGGACATGCAGACAGAGCACAAGCTGAAAGGGACCTTGAGTATTTTCAAATTAAGCTTGTCTTTTTTTTTCCCATAATAACAGTTACTTCATATCCTCCTAAAGTTGGCATGTTTCTCTTGGGAAGATAAATCCTTTCTGGCAAGCTGGCCGCGTTCGCGCTGAAGCAGGAAGCCCCAGTCATCATCCCATTATGCAATGCTGCGTCCGGCCAGTAATTGCCTATCTGACATGCTAGCCTCCCACATTCCTGAGATGCATCCAGCAGAGGCAGGAGATGAGATTCGTGTGTTTTAGTGTATGTTTGCAGCTAGCCGTTATCGCTCTTAGTTGGTGTGTCTCTCAGTCCCTTTGTGCTGAATTAGGGACAAGGTTTGCATGTGGCCCATGGAAGACCTGCTCTGTCACAAGTGTTTGTCTCTAAGTAGAAATGACTCCCTTTGGAAAAGGATGGAATTTCAGGAAGAATTGGCTTTGTTTTAAGCATATCTACCATCTATCTATCTATACATACATACATGCATGAATAATACATATGACAGATATATAGAGAGATGAGACAGAGTGAGAATTTAATGGCTACAAAGCACCCAGAAAAAAACACCATGGCTATCCAAATCATTATGCCTGTGTGAGACTGTGCGGATTCAATTACTTGGTATATAGAGCACAAATAAAAGGTTAGGAACATGGGAATTGAGTTCTGCCACATACTATCTGTGTGACTGGAACTGTTTCTTTACTTTTTCTAAGTCTCATGTGTACATTAGACAAAATAATAAGCACTCCCCCAGTTAGCGCAATGATGAGATCATGTGTATAAAAACCCTTGGACCATGCTTGCCTGTCAATACGTGCTGTTTATGTTTCCTGGATATATGTCAAGCATAGGGCAGGCTTTGTATTCCCAATCCTTAGCTCCCAGGCTCTCAGCAAAGCAGTGTTCTATGAGCACCCCTTCCAAGCAGAAACTGTGGGAAATAATTCTGTATCTCTAGCTCACCAAAGGGCTGGGGACACACACAGTCAGTGCATTTGTGTTAAATATTGGTGGGAGGGAAGACAGCAGGATGAGAGTGAAATACAGGGAAAAAAGAGAGAAGGAGATGAAAATAGGAAGGCAAAAAGAAGGGGAGGGAAGGGGAAAGGAAAGATAGGAAGTAAAGAAGAGAGGAAAATTAGAGAGGAGGGGCAGTGATGGAGGGAGAGAGAGAGAAAGGGAGAGAGGGATGGAGAGAGGGTGAGGTAATGAAGAAATGGACAGAGGAAGGAAAAAGACAAGGGTAGAAAGGGAGAAATAAAGAGCAGGAGGCAATAGGGGAGGAGAGGAGACTCAGAAGGATGGGGAGGAAGGAAGAGAGACTTTAAGACTTCCAAAGTCAGTCAAGCCACAGGGAGATTAAAGATCTTAATTTCTGTCTCCTGATGCTCCCCAAAGAGTTGGTGTGTTGGACCATTCTTCTTACCAGCTGAGTTTCTTCACTGGACCTCATGTACCATTCTGTTTCTCCCCACATGCTTTTACTTGCACGATCTCCACATCTAGGGAGTTCTTCATCCCCATCCCTGTCTCGTCAAGTCCCTGCATCCATCAGTATCGTACATATCTTCTTTCTGGGTGCCTTTCTTAACCCAGTAGGCTATGTCATCACTAAGTTCAATCATTCTCCTTTTCTGCCTATTTCATGTCTGAATGTGCCTGGCCAAGACATTACTGTGTGAGCCTCATAGCCAGAGTTCTTAAACCTAATCTCCTGGTTCAGGCTATCCCCATTCACTCTTGTGAACTCAGGCTCCTTATCTCTTGGTAGTTCAGACTGTGGATCTCTGACATCTGTCAAGGACTCCTGATGTTTGTCCAGATGTATACAAAGTGTATACCTGCATTGAGATATGAGACTTGAAGACATATCTTTCACAAAGAGGGAATATTTTAAATCCTGTCTAACTTTACATTTGCTGTATAGTTCTGTTCTTATCCTTCAGCTCCAGCCTTAGGAAAGAGCACTTCTGCCATAGCACTGTGTCTTAGACCCACTCTAACTTCACATTACAGACTGGATGGCCAGAAACGATGAAATGCATACGTTACATCCAGCCTGGGGGTTAGAGTATTAGATCACAACGGCTTTGAGGCTATTGTCCCTCTGAACCCCTCTAGGGAAACTTTCCTTGATTCTTCTGATGGTTTTTCTAGACATTTTGGCATCCACATTGCCTGCTACCCTGTCTGCACATTTGTCCCTGGGCACTCTATCCCCATGTGGCTCTTTTTAAAAAAATAAATAAATAAATAAGGACACCAGTCACGCTAAATGAAGAATCCTCCCCAGTCCAGAGTGACATCATATAAATTATACCTGCATCAGCCCAACTTCCAAATAAGATCACATTCTGTTGTACCCTCAGCTGACATGTCTTCTTTTTAAAGGCAGAATGATCTGGTGGATAACACTATATTGTACATGCAATCCAAGAAACTCAAGAGGTAGAGAACCTGCATCAGAAGGAAAAGACAAGAAGACAAGAACTGAAGACTAAATAAACTTAGAAACTATGAAGTAACTAGAATGGCTCTTAGGGCTCATTTTTTGATTGGCAGTCAGCTAAGTGGTGAGGCAAGTTGAGAGGGTGTAACTGTTAATTGCCAATTGGTAGACTAGAGAGTCATCTGGGAAATAGGGCCCTCTTAGGCATGCCTGTAGGGGACTATCTTTTTTTGTTTTGTTTTGTTTTGTTTTGTTTTGTTTTTCCGAGACAGGGTTTCTCTGTGTAGCCCTGGCTGTCCTGGAACTCACTCTGTAGACCAGGCTGGCCTCGAACTCAGAAATCCACCGGCCTCTGCCTCCTGAGTGCTGGGATTAAAGGCGTGCGCCACCACGCCCGGCTCAGGGCAGGGCTTAGACTTTGTAAGGTTTTTATATTCTTTAGATTAATTTTATTTGTATGAATGTGTTATCTATATATGGGTGTATTGCATGTATGCTTGCTACCCAAGAGGGTATCGTGTTCCCGGGAACTGAAGTTAGGATGGCCGTGAGCAAAAGCAACCAGGGCTTAAACCACTGAGCCTTCCTCTCTCTAACACCTCAGTTGCTTTTTACATTGAGGGCTGGATACTTGTGGATATTGTCTACTTATGGAATATGCAAAATAAGTAAATAGTAATAATAGATAACCAATGTTAAACTTTTCAAAAATAGTATAAATACTCTGACTTCAGATGGATAGCTGTAGTGAGGCTCTCTGCTGCTAGTCTCTCATAGCTAACTTGTGTCTTTTATATATGGTCTCTGCTCCCATGTCTGGATACAACTTGGTAGAACAAGGAGTTATCTCAACAGACCAAGAAGCTACATCTGTCACAGGAGATGATGCAGGCCCTAAAGAGGTAACCTAACACCATTGTTGTCCTTATAAAAGGTCTTGCCTGAAGTTAGTTTGGCTTTTAACTGGGGACCCTCTGTTCTTGACCTACTAAGTGCAAGGGTTGCAAGCAAGTGCCACCACATCCAATGTGAACATCCTTTTAAATGTAGGTTAGGATTACACGAAGCTTCAGGTTAAGTTGGAAAGCTTTGCAGGCTCTGTGGGTGAGATGCAGACGCAGTTTCATTTTCAGTCATTTACCATGCAATTGTTCCCCTGCTGTCCAGGAACTCACTCTGTAGACCAGGCTGGCTTCAGACTCAGAGATCTGCCCCCCTCTGCCTCCCAACTGCTGGGATTAAAGGCCACCACTGCCCAGCCAGGATTGTTTCCTGCAATGTTTTAAAACATTAGGGATGCCAGGCAGTGGTGGGGTACACCTTTAATCCTAGCACTTGGGAGGTAGAGGCAGGCAAATTTCTGAGTTTGAAGCCAGCCAGGACTACACAGAGAAACCCTGTCTCAAAAAACAAAAACAAGACAAAAAACATTAGGGATATTTGAAAATAACCTAACAAGGTGTTAAATACCACTTAAAAAGTGAAATAAATGAGGTTTTTAATATTCAAGCAGAATTTGATTACAGTGTGATTTTAAAAAAAGAAAAAAGCCTGTTGTTGGAGTCACGACTTCACTATGAGGTCCTGGCTTTACCTGCATCTCACTGAATAGACCTGGCTGGTCTGGAATTCACAGAAATCCCCCTGCCTTTGCCTCCCATTGAGGGCATGCACCACCCGACCTTGCACTGTTATTTTTTTCAGACAGTTTTGCTAGGCAGCCCAGACAGACCTTGCTTTACTGTCTGTTTCGTTTCCCGTCACAGGACACATTTTAGTCTACTCCCTGTTGGGTCCCCCTCCCCGCCTTTCAAACATTTTCTGATATAAGTCAAGACTTCATATAGTTATCTTAACAAATTGTAGTGCGTATAGTCATGAGATTTATTTCTAGCAGAGGTTCCCATATAAAAGGAAAGATGTTTTACTTTTGATTAATGTGATCAACATGCCTCGGGAAATTTATGCAACCTATTGAAGCACCAATAAGCATGTCTGGTTTTCTTTTCCCTTTGAGACAAGGTCTCCCTCTTGATTCTTGGCTGGTTCAGGAAGTAGCTTGTTGCGATCGCCTAACTTGCCAGCAAGAAAGACGCGCCACAACAGGATCCTTCTGCAGACCTTTTTAAACGGGTTTTATTGCTGAAGTGAAAAGACCCTGAGCCTGAAAACTGGTGCTGCTTAAATAGGCCTAAGAGGAATGTGTCACTCTATGATTGGTGCTCACTATATACCCTCATTTGCATGCTCNCTGGCTGTCCTGGAACTCACTCTGTAGACCAGGCTGGCCTCGAACTCAGAAATCCACCTGCCTCTGCCTCCCAAGTGCTGGGATTAAAGGCGTGCACAACCACGCCCAGCACAGGGATTATCTTGATTACTTTAACTGATGTGAGAAGATCCATCTTCCTGTCCAGAGGGCCATTCTCTGGGCCCAGAAAACTGTAAAAGGGAGAACTTGAGCTTAGCTCCACTTTCATCACCCTCTGCTTTCCCATTGTGAATGTGATATGGGCAGCCTTATAAACCTTGACTTCCCCATAATGGACTGTGCCCTTGAACTTTGATCCAGAATAAATACCTTGTCTCTCAAGTTGCTGTTATCAGAATGTCCTATCACAGTAGCAGGAAAAGAAGCTAAGATAGAGCACAGGTGACAATCTCTTAGAAAGATGGTGTCCTGTTGAAACAACATGGTCTGACCTCAGGGAACCAGGAAGAGTAAGAATCCTATGATCAAGGCCTATGAGCATCAGCGAACAGAAGAGGGAATTGAGATGACTACTGACTCTCTTAAGCCCCGAGGGAGGAGATTAAAAGATTGTCTCACAGGCGTAATGAATGAGAATTGAATAGTCTTACCTCGCCTTTAAAATATATATATAATGCATTAATTGCCCTGTCTCGCCTTTCTGAGTCCTGCAATTTGCAAATTAACTATTGGCCAATTCAGGCTATTGATGGGACAATGCGTACTAGAGGAAGCCTGGTCTCTGAACTTGACTTGTGAGTCATGACAATTACAGATGACTCACACTGGGCTTCTTCAAAGACTTCCCCTTAAGGAGCCAGCAGAGAACTCAATCCACACTTTCTCCACTGTGGCTTGATGGTGAAGAGAGGGCCCAAGGCTCTAGTGAGTTCACCCACAGAGAGGGACTGGAGGGGTGGATATGAATGAGATAGCCTTATGGCTGGCAGCATCAGCTGGTTGTCAGTTGTCACTTTTTTATGTTTTTTTTTTTATTAGATATTTTCTTTATTTACATTTCAAATGCTATACCGAAAGTTCCCTATACCTTCCCCCGCTGTTGCTCCTCTACCCACCCACTCCCACTTCTTGGCCCTGGCATTCCCCTGTGTTGGGTCATATAAAGTTTGCAAGACAAAGGGACCTCTCTTCCCAATAATGGCCGATTATGCCATCTTCTGCTACATATGCAGCTAGAGACACAAGCTCAGGGGGTACTGGTTAGTTCATATTGTTAGTTCATATTGCTGTCAGTTGTCACTTGATGGAGAGGATCCACACAAGACATTTTAGCTCTGGAAGGAATTTGAGATGTATGCCTGTAACCAAGACATACATCTTGTCTTGAAGGCCAGGACACTATGCCAAGATTTGACTTCTCTGATAATTTGCTTGCTTTTAGAGAACCCAGGGACTTTGTTTATTCCCAGAGTGAGACAGTCTATGGACTAAGTAAGCCACTGACAACAAAATTTTGGGAGCCTTGAGGGCTGCTCAGAGCAAAAGAAAACATTAAATGGAATTCCTTTTTCCTTCCTTTAATGAGAACCATTGGGACAAAGGTGATCACGGGCATCCCTGAAAGGAAAAGAACTAAAAGTGTATTTAAGGTAGCCTTGAAAAGAACTAAAGGTGTAGCTAGGGCAGGAAGGAAGACTCAGACACTTAAAGTGCATAAGGACCTGAATTCAACGCCAAAAACCCATGTAAAAAAAGCTGAAATTGTGCTTTGAATGAGAAATGGTTCCTACTTGCTCACATTTTGAGCGTTAGGTTTACTGGAGGAAGTACATTATTGGGGTGGGCTGTGAGATTTATATAGCCTCAGACCCAAGATGTATTGTGTATGTGTGTGTGTGTGTGTGTGTGTGTGTGTGTGT
>NC_034596.1:14149541-14150625 GCF_900095145.1 Mus pahari
TGTGTGTGTGTGTGTGTGTGTGTGGTGGGGGGTGTTGTGGTATCATAGCTTCCTGTTCTGCATACCCCATGACATTCCTTCTTTACCATTACAGACTCCCCCTATGGAATTATAAGCCAAAATAAACTCTTTCTTCCATAAATCTTGTTCAGCCATGGTGTTTTAACACAGCTACGGAAAAGTAATTAACACAATTAATTGTGCACACCAGTAACACAATTAGAGGCCTAGAAGTGGTGAGGACATAGAGATCAATGGATCCCTGGGTGCTCGGTAATTAGAGAGCCTAGCTTACTAGTTGCGTTCCAGGCTTCTGACAAACTCAGTCTCAAAGACAAGGTAGGCAACAACCTAAAGAATGACAGCCATGGTTGATCTATGCTCTCCACATGTACCTACACACACACACACACACACACACACACACACACACACATTCACACACATACACCACATGTTAAAAATACATTTTTCTACTATCTTAGACATATTTCAGATAGCAGGAGTACTTCATTGATTTCTAGTGTCTTGAACATGTCTCAGGTAGCAGGAGAATAGCTGCATTGTATACCTTTCAAGGAACCCTCAGATCCAGGACCTTGCCGCTGTCAGTCGGAAGCCAGATTGCTTTGTCCAAGCATGATGGCTAGATTTGGAACTCATCTGTATATAATGATCATTGTTACTACATGACTTTGTACTTTCAAAAAGTTTTCCATCTTCAAAGTGCCTTATACACATCAACTAATTAATCTGGGATACAAATTGTGCCAAGACCCAGAGGGCTTAAACTACTCAGATCAAGGACAATCTCTGTTAATGGTAATTTCAAGCAGTGAACACAACGCACTTTTGTTGGTACAAAAGGGTTGAGTATCAGCAGAATATCCTTGTCTCTGTTGTAGAATCTTCCCAGGAAGCCAGGCCTGCACTTGAGGCTAGAAAGAGGAAACCAGAAATGTTTATTCAACTATGCAAAGCACTGGTACCCAACAAAAAAGTAAGCATGTTGTCTTGCAATTCAAAGGAAGGAAGGAAGGAAGGAAGGAAGGAAGGAAGGAAGGAAGGAAGGAAGGAAGGAAGG
>NC_034596.1:14150797-14166208 GCF_900095145.1 Mus pahari
GAAGGAAGGAAGGAAGGAAGGAAGGAAGGAAGGAAGGAAGGAAGGAAGGAAGGAAGGAAGGATGGAGAGGGGAGGGAGGGAGGAACCAAAGGAAGGGAGGAAGGGAGGACGGGAGGGAGGAAGGAAGGAAGGAAGGAAGGAAGGAAGGAAGGAAGGAAGGAAGGAAGGAAGGAAGGAAGCAAGCTCTGGTTGTATATATGGAGACTATAGAAAGGGGTCAAAAATGATTTCTTTTCCTTTTAATTATATGTATGTGGAAGGCAGTAATGTGACCATGTGATTGCAGATATCAAAGGAGGCCAGAATTTTGGATCACTTGAGAATGGACTTACAGGCTGTTGTAAGCCTCTTAACATAGGAGCTGGGAATTGAACTCCAGGTTTTTGTCAAAGCAGAAATACCTCTTAACCTGTGCTTTATCTCACAAGACCCAGAATTATATTTATAATCTCTTAAGAAGTATTTTTAAAAACTAAAATGATTGATGTAACCCAAAATGAAGAGTGTGGAGCAAAATTATCTGTTGCTACAGAAATTCAGAAGCAAGAACGAAGCTGAACAGAGCCTGAAGGAAAGGCCACCCAGGGACTGTCCCACCTGGGGATTCATCCTATATACAGTTACCAAACCCAGACACTATTGTGGATGCCAAGAAGTGCATGCTGAAGGGAGCCTGATATGACTGTCTCCTGAGAGGCCCTGCCAGAGCCTCACAAATAGAGGCAGATGTTAGCAGACAACCATTGGATTAAGCGCGGGGTCCCCAATAGAGGAGTTAGAGAAAGGACTGAGGGAGTTTAAGAGGTTTGCAACCCCATAGGAAGAAAAACAATATCAACCAACCAGAACCCCCAGAGCTCCCAGGAACAAAGCCATCAACAAAGGAGTACACATGGCTCCAGCTAAATATGTAGCAGAGGATGGCCTAGCCATGTATCGATGGGAGGAGAAGACTTTGGTCCTGTGAAGGCTCGATTGATGCCCCAATATGGAGAATCGAGGGCGGGGAGGTGGGAGTAGGTGGTGGGTGGAGGAGCACCCTCATAGAAGCAGGGGGAGGGAGGATGTGATGGGGTGATTCTGGGAGGGAGGGAAACCAGGAAAGAGGATATCATTTGAAATGTAAATAAAGAAAATATCCAATTAAAAAAATAAAAGAAGGAAGCCGAAGATTTGATTAGTGGTCTCAAGTGTTCTTGACTTCCCTGAAGCTCCCAATGAAACCTAGGATGACCCTGGCCTGTTCCACCATACTCGGAATTGAACACGGTCTGTTATATATGCTACCAATTAATCCATATCCTCAGCCTTGGAGTGGAAATGTATTAGATATTATTTGCTCATTTTGCTTTAATTATTTTCTTGGGGTGTAATTTATACTCATAAGCTAAATATGACTAATGTGCAATGGAATTGCTCACCACACATACATGAGTGTGTATCACAGTCAAGGTGACAGGGACATCCATCACTGCCAGACATCTCTATGTCTCTTTATAATCCTTCTTGCTGACCTATTCAAACTCTATTTCCAGCCACTGCTCATCTCTTTTGTATCTTCACTTTACATTGTTTTGGAAAGTTAAAAAAAATGGACACAGGCAGATTGTAATCTGAATTTTTTGATTTAGCATGATAATTTTGAAATACATTCACATACCCTGTTTCTTACTCATAATTTATAGAATCTGTTATTATACTGCAATGTTTGTGTATTCACCTAGGCATGGACACTTGATTGCTTCCAGTTTTGTACTATTTCAAATATAATTGAGGTAAATAGCAATGTACATGGCTTTGCATGTACATATTTCTCCATTTTTCATTATGGAGGTAGGAATATTTCCTAGGACTGAATGAGTATGTAATGTGGTAAGGGGGGTTTTGAGTTGTTTAGGAATTTTTTTATCATTAGTAACTATTATTTTTAAGGATTTTAATTTTAATTTTATGAATGTACTTGCACACAAGTGTGTGTGTGTGTGTGTGTGTGTGTGTGTGTGTGTGTGTGTGTGCAGCATACGCATGTATTAGATTCCCCTGGAGTTTCAGTTATGGACACTTGTGAGCCACTTTTTGGATTCTGGGAACAAAACAAGAGTTCTCTGCAAGAGCAGTGAATGCTTTTAACTGCCTAGCCACCTTTCCCTAGATTTAATTACTTTGAATTTTATTTATTTATTTGTTTGTTTATGTATGTATGTGTATATGTATGTATTTATTTATTCATTGTGATCCTGGGAATGGAACCCAGAGTCTTGTCTATGCTAGGCAAATGCTGTACCCCTGAGCTATCCCGCAGCTCTGGTTTATAGCACTGTTTTAGTACGTTGCATTTTTCAGCTATGGGATTCTCACAACCTGCAGTTTGTCATTTTATTATTTAAACAGTGGCTTTCTGAGAACAAGTATTCATACTGATGCACTCCATGCCAATTTTGAGCATCCTTTGGCTTTTTAGGGAAGAAATATTTTACCTACTCTCTGACTACATGGGTTTCGTCTTTGGTTTGCTGCTAGAAGCATTTAGTTTGAGGCTTATTCTAGGTTTATAATCTGCTTTGACTAGACTTTGGGCAACACTTCTGCAACTAATTCTTTTCTATTTGTGAATATACAAAATTTCAATCTTGGTTGGTTGAGAATACTTCCGTTCCCCAGCTAGCTACCTTTGTATTTTGTCAAAAAATTAGTTGATTGTTCACTATTTCTGAACTTCACTATGCTAACTTGCTATGTTAGTCTCTTTGCTCCAGCAAGACCCTTTTTGAGAAGCTGGTACCCATGCTTGTCAGTGTATTTTGATTTTTTGAGAATCTTTCCTGCTTGAGCTTCACATTCGATCCCATATTAAAATACCAATAAGGCGTGTGAGATAGAAAGCTCAAAAGTTAAAGGCATTTGTTACCAAGACCGACATCCTGAGCTCAACCTGGGACCCACAAGTTGGAAGGAAAAAAATCAGCTTCCACAGCTGTCCTCTGACATCAACACACAACATTGTATGTATACATACACACAGATGTATACACACACACACACACACACACACACACACACACTCAGAGAGAGAGAGAGAGAGAGAGAGAGAGAGAGAATATGACTTCAGATTTTATAAAGCTACCATAACAAAATACTAACTCTACAGAATAAATACATAAAAAAACAACAATCAAAGCAGTAACATACAAACTTAGTAATTAAAGTCTACGTGTCTTAATATTCTAAATATTTTCTTTGTCTGGGTGAACTTTCAAATTCACTCACCAATTTGTGCAGAACAACTTCTATGGTATTTTGCATAGAATTTCACTGAACCTGGGAACCAAGGCAAGGAAAGTTTGCCTGCTCTGTGTCCACTGTGAATCTCTTAGCTGATTTAGCTCCCTCATCTCCCTCAAACTGCCTATGATTACTATAACACGCTTCATCTGCATATCTTCTCATGGAGTTTCCCCAAATACTCTGTATCCATTACTATTATAGTGAATGGGACTGATCTTAAAATTATATGCAGTCATTATCATAGCTAAGATAGTGAAATGCTTATAAACTCATACATTCTAAAGCTTTGTTAAGCTTATTAGTGTAGCAGGTTCTGATGAAAAATCCATTGGATTTTCTGCATAGATAATGAAGTCCACAGTATGTATTAAAACCATTTTACTTTCTGCTTCACAATTTGGGTCACAGTTCATATTTTTGTTTGTTTGTTTGTGTGTTTGTTTTATCTCACTGGCTAAAATGCCCAATAAAAAAAAGCTGACTAAAATTCATGATAGCCAATCTCTTCTTTGTAGCAAATCACAATTTCACCATAATTGTGGTGTTAGCTGCAGAAATATATACAAACGTGCACACGTGCATGGGCATGAGGAGAGTGAGTATGGGTGTGAGTGGGTGGGTTTATATGTGTGTGTGTTTACCAGCTCATACATTTATAGAATGTAGTTTGATCATCTTCATTCTCAGTTTCCGTCTCTCATTCCCTTCCCACTCATGCAAAATTTCTTCTTGCTAAGCCATCCTTTCAAGTTGACTGTCTAGTTTCATGCATGAGTGAGTGTGTCTGTCCATTCAAATGAGCTATTTTAGTGGGGGTTGTTTGCATGAGCATGAGGAGGCTTAGTTACTGGTCCATGAACAACTGATGTCACAGAAGAGAAATAACTCCCCCTCCTCCAGTAAATCTAGGAAGTAGTGAGGCCTTATGAACCCTTTCCCGAGCCATGGTAGAAAACTGAAAGGTCCTATTTTGTACCCATAATCATAGATACTGTGAGTTTCTGAGTGCAATGACCTCATCATGTTTAGACTACTAGTTGTAGGTCTTTAATGTCACCCTTTCTCAGGTTGAATAAAGCATCTTCTATACCTTGTTGGTGAGAGTTTTAATCAGTAAAAAAGTTAGAGAAGTTTTAATATAATCAATAACATTTATTTTCAAATATTAAAGCAAATATACATTCCTGGTACATTCGTATGTACTGTCTGTATTAGTTACCTCTCTACTGCTATGACAAAATGCTATGACCAAGGCAGCCTATAGAAGGAAGAGTTTATTAGGGCTTATGGTTCCAGAGACCTCCCCATCATGATGGGGAAACAAATAACCTGGAGCAAAAATTTGAGAGCTCACATCTTAACCACATGTGAAAAGCAGAAAAATTAACCTGGGAGTAGGGCTAGGCCTTAGGTCTCAAAGGCCCCCACTCAACATCCTGTACCCCATCATATTTTTTCCAGCAAAGCCACACCTTCTAAGCCTCCCCATACAGCACCACCATACTTGGACAAAGTATTCAAAGCCTGTGAGCCTATAAGAGACATTTCTCATTTAAACCAGGGCACCGTTTGATCAGGTAAAATATTTTCAGAAGCCATGTGCTCATGTTTAGGAGGGATGTTCACCTGTTGTATGTTTCTTTATGTCTTTGTCTTATTTTGGTGAGAATTACATTAATGTCTTCAAATGAGTTTGAGACTATTATTTGAAACTCAATTATCTTTCACATTTTTTATACAATTAATGTAAATATCCCATTGAATTGTGATATAATCTACTAAGGAAATTATGTGCCACTAAGGAAAAGCTCTTAGAAAAAAATAAACTATAGATACATTTCTTTAATAAACACAAAGCAACTCAAGTTGTCAATTTCTTCTTTAGTGACTTAGTAATTTATGAGTTCCTTAGGAATTTGACCATTTCAACTAACTTATTGATTTTATTGGGACCAACTATTCTACAGTTCTCTATTTTACCCTTTTAATACACCTGAAACAGATGTGTGTTATGAAGACAAACGCAGAGAAGGATTTTTTGGCTAGGACATGGCTCCTTGAACAACATCTTGAACATTAATTATTTGTTGTGTCTGTCTTTTCATACTGTTACAACTCTTTCAAAACCAGTTTATGACAACTATTCAAACTGATATTCAAATACTGATATTTAAAACTATTCAAATGTAATATTCATATATATTCATTGAATTATGTTCAATGATATTTCTAATATTTCTTATCAGCTTTTAAATTTATGCATCTTATTTTTTTGGTTTATTTAATTCCTAAGGCTGAATCTGCATGGAATTTTTAATCCAATTTGATTAAAATTTACTTTTACACACACACACACACACACACACACAAGCTTAGACAGTGAAAAAGTTTTAATGGAATGTTTTCTTTAAATGTCCTTCTCCATACTCATATCCTCTATTCTTTTATCTTAACAGAGTTTCTTTTAAAGAATCTAATATATTGGGAGAGTCCAAGTTTCACTATTATTAATTTGAAAAAGGAAAAAATGTATTAAATGTTTCTTTGATTGAATTCTTCAGTAATTACAAAGAATACTTGTTTAAGCCAGTTTTCTAATATCTGAAATTTTCATTTTACAAACTATGTGTATTTCCTCCTATGCTCAGTTATGAGGATCCATATGTCTTCAGCAATTTTGAGTATGTGGCAGCATGCCCTCAGTGTCTGTGAGAGAATTCTTGTTTCAAATGAAACAGGCAAAATACAGGAGTAAGAAAACAGGATTAGTTTGAAATGAGTGATTTTAAGTTTACTAAATTATCAATTATTTTTCACCTTCAACTCCAAATGTATTTCTCAGTTTTTTGTGTTAGCTTGTAGAGGCCAATTTTAAATGTCTGGGAATTTTAAGCACAATCATCATTGACTATTCAATTACATGAACTTTATTTATATTTAAAACAAATACAAGTGTTCAAAGCTGATGACTTTATAATTCTTGTGGTGGTTTTCTTTCTTTTTTTTTCTTCAGTATCTATGCAGGTGAGCTTGCTTATGTCTACTGTAACTTCATGTCTGGCAAACTATGTAGTGATATATTACTGACAGCAAATCGCTCAGTGTCTGTATCTGGGAACAGCATGTTAGGAGACAGAAATCAGTCATGGGTGGACATTTACACCATGAGAATTGTCAAATGCTCTACAGAGTTTGACTTTCTTGACTTTGCAGATTCATGAAAAAAAAAAAAAAAACTATGGGAAAACGTACATACAGATTAAACTTAAACATGTGTCTTTTTGGCAGCTGAAGCTCTGTGAATTATAAACCGGAGCAATATGAATGAATATTCTCACAACATTTGAGAGCAATTACCCAGTTAGCAAAGAAGATGCTCATGCTGGAAACAAATGAGTGCAGTTCTGACTCACTTCATCTTACATGAAGATGTTTGGCTTTCATCTTACATGGTAAGATGAGCAAAGACCTCGAGTCGCATTTGGGCTGTAGCTACCCTTGCCTGTCAATTGAAACCACGTTTTGTCTATGGGTTCAAGGGTCTAGCAAAGTCAACAAAAGCATACTGTGAGAAACAATCCCCTGTGTGGAATTTGCAGCATAGATGATTGTATGTTTTATTATTTGTAAACTGTTCACTACATATATTTTTCTGTCAGCAAGACAACGTGCATTTTCTCAGAGAGCTGAATGTCAAATATTAACCCACATTTCACTGTCCAACATTCCATGCTTCTGGACTAGTCTATCTACATATGCCTTGACATGTCTGTCTACTCTAACATCCTGGAGAACTAACGACATTTTGGAACATTAAGGAGGAAAGCAAGTTGGCATTATGGTGTTCTTGATAAATATTTTCTGAACTGATATAGTGAATTATTGTCAAAGAAAACCTAGTACAGCTAGCCAGGCTGGACTAATTCAACATCAGTGACACAAGACCCTGAGTTATAAGATTCATTCATTCACTGAGTAATTTTTTTGCCTATCATCACTACGTGCAGTTGCATTAAGAGATAGGAATACTAGTATATGATAGACACAAGAGTTTAACTAGTACCTCATAGAAAGTGACCATCATGTATAAAATACTGGATCCCAGGCAGGGTTTGTAGTTAAAAGCCAGCATTGTGATTTCTGGTATGTTGATTTCTGGACTTTTTTTCCCCTCTGAGATAGCAAATCATTTTAACCACCTGAAAAGGATGTGTTTGAGGCTGGGGGGGGGGGGGGGGACTTTAGTTGTCATTTTAAAATGTCGTCCCTGAGTGCTTTCCTGTAGATGGAAGATGAACAAGCAGTTCTTCAGCATGGACCAAGCAGGGTCTACCTCTCCTACAGCCAGAAAGGTCTTAGACGAGAGGTAGCAGAACAAACAAAATGTGAAGAGTTGTCTAAAAATAGAGCTGGAAGCTGGGGAAGAATCCTTGGCTAGCAGTTTCCTAAGGCCTGTGACCAGACCTGGAAATAGAAGCCCGGGGTTCTGGGAGAGGCTTCTGCAGAGTGGAATCTGCCTCTTGACTCATGTGTGAACTTGGCCATGCAGGATGTGGCTGTCTTTGAATCTGACGGATGGCTGATATTTAACATTATCGTATACACTTATGTGTACCTCAACTATTATATTTTGAGATATTCAGATATAAGTAGCATCTTCTATGTGTGTGACTCTGAGGAGTTGTAAGTTCTGTGTCACAGTCTCAGGAGCAAAACATAAATATAGCAGTTTCCTCTCAGGGAATGAGGGAGCAGTGAGGTCTCTAAACTAGGGATGACCACGAAGCTGGTCCTAATCTGAGCAAGCTTGGCTTTTTTAGCTTTCTATTCCACTCTCTTCTGTGAATGGTTTTTCTCCTTCCAACTGTTCTCTTCCTCTTCTCTCTTCCCCTCCCTCTTTTCTTCCATTCCTTTAATTTCCATGACACATAAATTATAAGGCTTGCAGTAATCTTAAGGTAAAAGCCCCACTGTGTTCCCATGAGCAATATGTGATTGAGTTATTAACAATGTGCTGGGAGAGGCCATGTCACGGTGGGATCCTAGCCAACAGGGAAGTGTCAAGGAAGCAGAAAGTGGTGACTTCTGGAACTCCACCCTCCACTGGAATGAGGTACAGAGAGGACAGGAAGCCAAATCCAGCTACAAAGCCATAGAGGAAGTGGCCATGGCCAGGATAAATATAGTCTTCTAAAGAATTTCACGAGCAGAAGGGAAGACTTATACCTTGCCTTCTCACCCTTCTCTAGGCCAATAAAAGACGTGGGCCACACAGCTCCTGAGTCCCAAGGAACTCAGCATTCAGATGTGTGGAAAGGGAGCCATCCTCACACACAGAATATGGAGTATTAAGCCAGCATTAGGCCTTTCAGATGGGCATATGTGCATTATGACAGGTAAAACATGTGTATCCAAGGTAAAACATGGGTATCCAAGTTTATCAGTACTGGGCTACAGTTGTGTTGAATTCTTTCATTGATCTGTTACTGATGCTCTGTCTGCTTTATTCCTGTCTTCCCAGAAGCAGGAGTGATGGTAATAATACAAATAGCATCCAACACACACAGCGTCCAATACAAACAGCATCCATATAGTTTTTCTCTCTGTTACATCTCCATCTACACTGAAATAGGCAACGTGGTTGCAATGTCCCTATTACTTCTTCAACAGACCATTAAAGGGGATAAATTGAATGGTGATATAGCTAACAAAATTCACTAAATGCCCAAACAGGAAATTTTCTGCTAATTTAGCCTGACTTCAGAGTTAAAGATCTGCCTCCTACAGAGCTCTTGTATGGCTCAGTTCCAGTATTCACAACTGCAACGAGGTTTAGTCTCCAACGAGGTTTGGTCAGGTCTCTGAATAAAGATATAAAGGAAAATGATTGGGGACAAGAAATGAAATTGATATGAAAGTTTATCTTTGTACTTTCCAGGACAAATGGAGACCAGTTAGAACGGAGGCTGGCTCACATGCAGGAATGTTTTCCAGACGGGCTTATTGTTGGATCTTCTGGTCATTTATATTGGCTTCACTGAGTCTGGACCAAACCCTCTGGTAGATCCATGGTGCCCTTTAAGAGATAAATATATGTATAGGCCATGTCTCTCACAAAGGGGTTAGAGAGTGACACAGTTTCTAAAAAAAAAAAAAAAAAAAAAAAAAAAAAAAAAAAAAAAAAAAAGCTTGCATTCTTCCCCTGCAAAGTTACGGATGGTGATTATGTCTCTATCTAGGCTGTTAAGATGCTAAGGCATCTCAAAGACATACTTGCTGGGCTGGAGACTCGGGGGGGGGGCACAATACACTCATTTTTCCTGTCCTTTAACATCTTCAGATGAGCACAACTCCGAAAGACTGACTTATTGCAGGGACACTTTCCCAAGGCTGTCACAACATTATAAATGGCTTCCCTACATTCCAGTGTCCCCTGTACTTGAAATAAAGAAAATGTCCCTTCAGGCAGGTGAATAGAAATACCGCAGGTGACCTAGTTTAATGATACGCCATCTTTATGTCTTTCTTTCCACTGATGAGACTCTTTCACCATTAAGGTAGTGAAACCCTTACATCTTCCAGGTCCCCCATGCCACCCAGGAGGAGTGGCAGAGGATGGGATAACAGGGAAAGGTAGAGGGACAGAGAAGCCAGGCCTTCGCACTCCATTGCCATGTTTGTCTTTTGATTTTAGTAGATGAGGAAGATAGTTCTGAAGCATGAAGCCTCTTTCCTGAACATGCCCAACACAGAGATGACACAGTCCCACTCACCTCCTTGGTGGTATTTGATGTAGGCATTTCCAGGGGAGATCTAGATGTCCAGTCTTTTAAAAATAGAACTTACACGCTTCTATTTTATACTTCCTATGAAGTTTTTTTTTCCTTTCTTGAAGTAAAAAAAAAAATAGAATGTTAATACATGAAACTTCTCCTGTATCTTCAGGGAAACTTAGATGCATAAGACTTAGTCCCTAGGTGGGCAAGAGGAACTTAAGATGACAGCAGCTGCCTTGAGAGGACTAGGGTTCTAGATCTACTCTTGCTCACTGGTCCCTTGTCTAACACAGAAGGTATCTCTCTGTCTCTGTCTCTGTCTCTGTCTCTGTCTCTGTCTCTCTCTCTCTCTCTCTCTCTCTCTGTATGTGTGTGTGTGGGGGGGGGGGCAATATCTTGTTTTCTACTTCTGTCGTAGGCCTAGCTGCTTAATAGCCAGTCATTGACCATGGCAAATGAAACGTTGGTTTATTCAAGGATCTGGCACACTGTCCAGTAAGTTACTCTAAGCCACCCTAGTACACACAGGCCAGAGTGAGAAACAGCCCTAGCAGCCTCCAGTTTAACTCTCTCTGTGTAAGCACAAGAGGAAGTTGAACTCCACGAAATTAATGACTCATTGGGCCCAGTGCAACCTGAATGAGAAAGCATGCTTTGACACACTATCTTGAGCACAGTAACAAGTCCTCTAAGGGACAGGGTTGTTGCAGCACCACAACTCGCTCATGTTTTCTCACTCATCTGAATTACAAGGTGTATCAACTTTATGGGCAGGATACTTGGAGTTACTGATTCAGTTGCATTATAATATGATCTCTTCAGCCACTGTGCCCTTACCCTGAGTGTCACGACCCTCAGAACAAAACTTTGCACTCCCTTTGTGCAGCCAAAGATATTCTCTTTGCAGAAGGAAGTCACTTTCCCAAGGTGGAATAATGGAGCAAGGGCGGAGCTGGGGTTGCAAAATAAATTCTGCCTTTACTTTTTTTTTTTAATACTTCCAGATATTATCTCATATAGGGGCATAGTTATCCCCTTCCCTCTAGACCGACTTCATTTCCATTGCTACAGAGCAGTGGGAGCTGAGCTAACATACTGGAAACAACCTCCAGGAATCATGGACAGCACAGTTGTGCTTTTCCTCTGAAACAGAGATAGAAGGTAAACAATCGGGGTAGATGTGGGAACTGGTCAAAAGAAATCATTTTCTGGCTCCACTGTAAAATGAAATAAAATGAAGCTGTCAAACGCATGAGGTCAAGGTTGACTGCTGTTCGTGGAACACGCTTTTGTTCACTGGGTCTGTCTTATCACGATACAGTGGTACTTGCTGTTATGTTGTAGTCACGAAGCAACTAAAAGGCTCATGAACCAACAGAGGAACCAAGAAGAATCTACAAATTCTAACTATGCCATATAAATGACTAGAGGAACAGAATGGAAGCTCTGAAAATACTGAAGATGTCAATCAGTGTTTTAGAGGGCCCTGCTGACCATCCAGCCACCACAGTTTCCTCTCCTCATATGAGAAGATACTACCAGAAGTAAATGATTGTGCTCTTGGGCAAGGGGGGTGACTTTTCTGTACCTCTGCTGTCCAGTTTGAGTATTGGGAGCCGCAGTGCACTTTAGGAGCCATCTGAAATCTCATGTTTTGGAGAAGTTCAGCTGAGTTATGGCAGCTTTTTACCTCTGGCTAGCCAGTGGGACAACTGGAGCACAGACCCACCTGCTGCTCCCATCCAGGCCCTCATCCCATCCGTAGCTGTGCTTTGCACATGACTGGGATAATGTCCCACTTCTTCTTCTGAATAAACAGGATGCAGTTTACCCAGTTCTTCCAAATGGTAACCCAAGAGATGACAACCTAAAATTTGTTTTCCTACTTTCTCGAAGTTAAAGGAAGTTGTACCAGAGGAGATTCTTCTATGTGTGGGAGCCTACCTGTAGGAAAATAAGCCTAGTGTTGCCGAAATTCAAATTAAGGGAGTTCTGCAATGATTATGGAAGTGAACAGATATCAGGTGAAAGGAGAGAGGGAAGGAGGGAGGGAGGGAGGGAGGGAAGGAGAGAGAGAGAGAGAGAGAGAGAGAGAGAGAGAGAGAGAGAGAGAATGTTCATACCAGACAGGCAGGTGGCAATCTGGTCCCAGGAAGCTCTGAGGCCACACATGGTAAGCCTCCTGTTTACCTTCTTGTTCTAGGGCAGAAAAATGTGAAATACAAACTAAAGTCAGGACAGACCTTGGTCAACTCAACACAGCCAGAGAACGGGCTGTAGGTCACATGGGATTCCTGAAAGTTTTGAGGAGAGCTACAGAGCACCGATCTGCCACTAACTAGCCGTGTCTGTGTGCCCATAATTGGGGATATCCTTAAGGATTCACACCACTAACAAGTCCTGAGACTCTGAGAGTCTCAGAAAACTGCACAGTGTGTAATTTCCTCCTGTGTAAATCCCAAAGTACTTCTCCAGGGAGGGTCCAGGAAGCCCCTGAACTCTCTGGGAAATAGAAGATAGATGCCAAATCAACGCTTCAGAAAGATCCAGAAGGAATCAGAAAGGCCATCTAATATGATGACCCACTTAACCTTCTAATTTTTTACACAAATAACCTCATGAACCCTGCCTAAGCTTCCTCTGGATAACTCCAATAATCATAAGACAGTTTACTGCCTTCAAATCACTCCATGATTTTATGACTCAGAATTTGCAAAGTCTCTCTTTTTAAAGTAGACTCTAAGCCTGACTTTCTCTGAACACCCATTCACCGACCTCAAAGCTCTTTAGGTCATACAAGATACTCTCTCCCTTCTCCAGTAGCTCTTTCTGTGTTTCTGCTTAGAAAAGGCAGGACCACTGAGGGTGGCCTCAGCTCAGTACAGTTGGTTAAGTGTCCTTCCTCTCATCTCTTTATCACCTCCAAAAGATTAAACATCTCAGATAAAATAATTGCTGCCATTCAAATACAACTGGTCTGTTTTTGAACATAGCTCTGACCCCTCATATTATTCCATTCTTTTAAGGTGAAGCTTGACCCACAGGAGTTAATGCATATTTGGTGCTGTAAACTAGGTCAAACATCCATGATGGGGAGGTTGTTGACACTAAGGCTGACCTCCCTATTATTGATAAGATAAATCGACAGGGCATCATATTGCATGTTGTTTGCATCCATAGAGAAATGCTGTTCTTATTCTTAATCCAACAACACCTCTTTGAAGTGAACAACAGTGAGAGAAGAGACTGGGATGCTCAAGGTATTTTGAATAAATAATAGATGAATACTTATCCTGAAACCGGACATTTATGTCATGCCCTCTGAGGCTCAGGAAATATTGCAGAAGAAGGAATGGAAAGAATGTGTGGGCCAGAAATTGAGGAGAAGAGACACAGAATGTTCTCCTCAGGACATGACCCAGCCACTGCAGACATGATCTCATAGCACTAGACCTGCAAAACCTGTCAAAAACACACATGGGCAGAGGGGCTTCTGAGACCCTAAAGCTCCCTCTTCAACTACTGTCAACTGATTGGTCCCTGGGAAGAGACAGTTAGGAAGCAAAGCCTGAGCCCATCAGGATTTAACAGATAGCTCCAGACTCACGGCCACACAGATGGTCCTAGTTAAAATCAGTGGGTACCAAAAAAATAAATAAAAAATAAAAAAAGCATGAACTGTGGAAGGGGGCTCATAGTGAAAAGGGGAAAGTAATCGGGATGTGAAGGAACTAATAGAGAACAGAAAGAGAACGAAGGTATCAAAAAATCATAACTAAAGATATAAATATAAACAACTATAAAAATAAAAATAAATTCTAGTGACATAGAAGTAAAGTGAATTGAACCCTATATTTTGGATCATAAACTAGCAACCACAAAGCTTTTGCAGCTCCCCACCCCACTCCCATCTTAGAGGCCATTGTGAGAATCATTAGTCTATGATAGATGACTTGTGATTGGTCCACACCCATCCTCTTAGCCTTTCAAGTTCATAAGCAGGATCAGCAGGGATCCGGTCGGTCCATCCTTTTAGACACAATATAATGAAGATTCAAAAGCAGATTTCTCTCTGAGTCTAATCATACATAATTCTATTTTTCCCTTTCAAAAGAATGTTTTTACAGATATTAGATAAACATTTCATGGGTCACAGGGCATCTATGAGTTTATTTTATATATATAAGAAAGGCAAGAAGGTATTTAAATGTAAAAAAATAGTAAGTACTAAACACTAAGGAATTGTGTTGTTGTTGTTACAAAGGTGCTTTAATCCTGTTCTCAGTTTGTGCATTCAGGAGCCAGTCCGGGTGAGGCTTCTAGCAGTTTCCAGCAGAACTCAGGATGAACACATCTATTTTTCACTCCTTGCTGATGAACATCGCACACAGAGCAGGAAGACCTGTGACGTTCATTGATTTTTAGAGACCTGAAGAATCACAGCCCACAACAGTGTCTTCAGGATTAATCCTGGATTCTCTCTTTCCAAAGTGAATTTGATAGGATCTTTTTATCAGTTACCCCCCCCATTGAATATCTCTCCACATTTATTTATATTAAAAACATTTTTAAAACCAGCAATAAAGATTAAATTGTTTCCTCCAGATAGGCTCTTCAATGAGCTGGGTTATGGTTGAAGCTAATGAGCTGTTCTGCATTCCTCCAGTAAAAAGTAAAACAGCCCTGGTTGGAAAACCTAAAGTGGTCCCTTTAATGTGTAAATGAGTAAATGTCTCTCCAAGGGAAGACTCAGCTCTGACAGATTTACACATGTGGAGAGGGCGTTCATTATCCCAAAGATGACAGGACACGAGATCTTCTAGTGATCCATGGGTAATAGATTTCTAAAGTAATACCACAAAGAATACATCATGATAAAATAATGCAGTATGTGCGTGAATGAAAACAGATGTCTTAGGAAAACTGCTTTCTTCAAACGCACATCTATAGTTTATTATGCGGGCTACATGGATCTCCCACAGATGTTTGGAAAGGGTTAATGTGACTAGCCAGAGGCAGACTTATTTTGGCTAAATAAATGGCAATAAAATAAATGGCATGGCTTTCTTGTGTTGAATTTCTTATTATTTGAGTCACATTCTTTCTTTTTGCAGGGCTTACTTCTCAGGTGGAGCTTATTCCAGATGATTCTGAGAACACATCTAAGCAACCGTAGCAAAAGCCTTCATCCTAAACAAAAGCCTGGATTCGCTGATATGGAAATTATGCATCTACCAACAGATTGGGAAAGGATTTTTACCAATCCTAAATCTGATGGAGGACTAATATGCAATATATACAAAGAGCTCAAGAAACTGGACTCCAGAAATTCAAATAACCCCATTAAAAA
>NC_034596.1:14167613-14214358 GCF_900095145.1 Mus pahari
AGATGGCAAGCGTTTTCCAACTGAGCTATTTACCTACCCTGCTTTCATGAGTCTTTAATCATAGCCCCATGGTCCCTGAAACATACTCTATGGGAAGGACTGAAGGACAGACTGGTGAATGAAAGACTCTAGGGCAGTGGCTCCCAACCTTCCTACAGCTGCAACCCTTTAATATAGTTCTGTGTGTTGTGGTGACAACAGCCATAAAATCATCCCATTGCTACTTCATAACTGTTAATTTGCTTATGTTATGAACCATAATGTAAATATCTAAAGAGCAAGATGTCTGATTTGTGACCCCTTGACTCCCCCAGACGCATCACAGCACACAGGTTAAGAACCACTGCCTAGGGTCTTTCCTGGGTCAGCTCTTCACACAGGACTGTCCCTACAGCACCGCCACGGAACATTCCTCCTTTTATTTTAAGGTATAGGACTGAGACACACTGCGGCTTTGTGCCACAGCTTGGGAGGACTGAGGTCTGAACTTCAGGCTTACCAGAGCAGTAAAAATGAGTGTCGACCATGTAAATACCAGTGACAGTAGCTACTCATATAGTGGCACAATTACAGGACACCCCTTTAAAGAGAATTAGCCAGTGATTGCAGATATTGAACAACAATATGGAAGTGTTGATAGAGTATACATGCTTTGTTTGGGTAGCCTGTTGCAGCAACCTCCACGTTTTGTGTTTCTGTTTGTGGATACAGACCCAAAGTATCCCATAACCATCAGAGCAGATGGTTTCTCCACTGCCACTCGACTGAGAAGACACAGATACGAGGCAAGCTGCACAGAAGCAAGGATGGCCCTGCTGTATTTGGCTTCTTGCTATTCTCTTAACCAGAAGAAGGGACACACGAGGAAAGCAGACTTCCAGGCCCTACTTTCGAACAACAGACTCAGCTCTCTACTACGTCAGGTTCAGGACAGACGGTTATCAACACACTGTCTGGCCACTAATGACAGTAAGATTGTTCTTTTCCAATTGCTCCTGACACTAACCTCTTCTAGAATTATTCTCTCTCTGTGTCTCTTTGTGTGTCTGTCTCTCTGTCTCTGTCTCTGTCTCTCTGTCTCTCTGTCTCTCTCTCTGTCTCTCTCTCTCTGTGTCTCTCTCTGTCTCTCTGTCTCTCTGTCTCTCTCTCTCTCTCTCTCTCTCTCTCTCTCTCTCTCTCTGTCTCTCTCTCTCTCCCAGATCNTCTCTCTCTCTCTCTCTCTCTCTCTCTCTCTCTCTCTGTCTCTCTCTCTCTCCCAGATCATTACTATGCAATATATTAATATATTATGTGTTGTTCATTACTATGCGATATGCTCCATGTGGCTTTGTTCCCATAGAATGATCCTGCTGCTCTTCCTTGATAGTTTGTCTAATCTACCACTCCTCAGCTAAATCCTCTTGTCTTAGTTGCATGAGCTCAATACTCAGCGTCATCTGTTTAAAATATTTTCCCAAATAAATACCAATTGGCTACTATCGAGGCTCTTTTTGTTTTAGGGGAAAACCTTCACCCTTCTAGTCTCAATGTGCCTCTCCCTTAAGGAGTCAGCGCTGCTGATTTCATTGATTCTGTTTCATTGACCACTTGTTAGTGAGAGGAGGGTTAAATAGAAATGAAGTAACTTGATTTCTGTGATTGTCATAAGAGTTATTTTGAGATTCAAAAGGATCATGTGCAAAACTAAAAATGCTAAAAGACTGGGTAATTTCGCAAGTGGGTGCCAAGCCCTCTAAGGGAGCTACACATGTCCAAATGTCTTCCAGGAAGAAATCATGCCCATGTATTGATGGAAAGAGATCTCCCTTGAGATAGACTTCATGGCTTCTGCATTTACATATAAGTAACTGGCTACACTGTAGCAGTGTAATAGTGAGATGTATTGTTCCATGAAAAACATAACTTGAGCAGACGCTCCCTTGATGGAAGATTGAATTTCTCCCAAATATGATGATTATTTCCTTCTTGAGGGTGGTAAATTCTTTAGATCATGAAAATATTGTAAGTAGAAGTAAGTTTGCTGCTGGAAAAAAAATATTGAACAGTGTTCATATAACTGGACCATCTATATCTGCAGATTCTGTCAACAGCTCTCTCATCGAGTCCTGCACCGCACTGACCCACCCCTTAAGTCCTGTTCAACCTTCCTCTCTTTCCAAGAATGGAATCTTGCCTCATGACCCCCGTGCTTCCTTCATGCATAATTTCCTCTCTGCATGAAAGCTGTGCCAAAATGCTGTAGCTATTTCCAATGTGCCGCTTCTCTGTGTTCCGCTGAAGTTTTCTACTTTACTCTCGGGACTGCAACACCCAATTCCTGACCTTGGCTTGTGGGTTTCACTGTGTGAGTTAGAGCACACTTTTAGGATCAACAAATTCACATCAACTGCTTCCCACAGCCTTACAAATAACAAAGAGTGAGTAAGGAAGAGGGCATAACTAATGCTTGGGATGAAACAAAGAATTGGTTTGCTCCGTGGAGGAGATGCCTAATGTGTTATCTAATCCCAATAGCTCAGTTCTAAAAAGATGTAAATATAAGCAACACTAAATGGACTCCATACATTTTATGTATATAAAAGAAGAGGTCATAAATTTGAGAGGGAGTGGAGGTAGACACAGGAGGAGTTGGTGAAAGAAAAGTTGGTGAGAATGATATAAACACAGTACTCACATATAATAAAAGTTAAAATTTTTAAATTTAAAGAAATGTAAGAAATTGTTAATGTAATGGTTCAAGACTCAACCTCTACTTTCTGATAAATTCTGGTTCAAAGCCTACACCCCTCAATTTCAAGCTATAGGAACATGATAAATTATTTAAGTGAATTAGATCTCAATAACGTCATCTAAGTATCTAAATAAAATAGTTTATTAAGGGATTGTCTTGAATATTTAATGAGATAGTTTATCTACAAAGTGGTTGCCATTTTTGTAATTTTAAAAGCATGCAATTAGTTGAGTAAAGAAAACAATTATTTAATGTCCAGAAACTACATCATTTTAAGACAATTGATAAATTTATTAACTTATCTGTATATGTATTTATGGTGGAGGTGCTTGTGTTCCACAGTAAAATTGTGGAGGTCAGAACACAATTTGAGAAGTCTGCTTTTTATCAAACCCATGTCATCAGGCTTTATGGCAGCCACCTTTACCCACCAACCCACCTTCCTGACCCAAGAGCTACATTGTTTTTGCTAATTAAATGAGTGAAGAACCTGTAGGTTCTTAACCACAAGACAATAATCAAAATGATGTGCCCATTTTATGAAAAGCAAAAAGAGGTGAATGACTGTGGATCATTTACTATTTTAAAATTTGGAGAGGAAAACTCCCAAAGGCTGTAGAAAGAGTTAACACAGAAATGTCCTCTATAGTTTCTTGTACTACTGAGACCTGAGGATTAGCTAAAGCTTGGCAGTTAGCTCCCTGGTGGCCAAACAAGAAGAGAAATATAACAAATTGCAAACTACTCGATATCCACAAGGTAAAAGATAGATCAAACTTCAGGAAGAAGACAGTTGGCTGTCCTGTACTGTCTTTAGCTCCTTGGTTTATTTTTTCTCCTTAGCTGGTTCCTCACAATGTTACACGATCCTATTGGAATTTGGTTGGTCCCTTAAAGGTGAAGAATATTTCAGAGTCTCCCCAGCAGAAGTAAATTATCCTCAGAAGGGAGAAGAGCTTCATATTCCAGCTGGCAAGCAGCTGGTGTGCACACTCGCCTTTTTGATGAATGGAGCCATTACATTATCTGTCTCCTGTATTCTGGACCACCCAGCACCTTCTTGGCATTGTCTTTGCTTGGGAATAATGGTGTCTTTGTTTGGCTTGCCAAAACACTGTTTCTGCAATGTGACCCGCTGGAGAAGAGTTCTTAGCTGAGCCATTTCCTCTTTGAGAGGCTTTGGCCCTTTTTTTGAGTGTGGAAGGGCTGTCTAAAAACTAGAAAAGTGTTCATCTCCCCAAGGACTCTCAGTGAGTTTCAGATCCCTATGCCGTTGCCTCTATCAGCAACTTCCCACTGATGAAGAACTCTCCATTGGCTAAACAAATAACATATATTTCCTCAGCTAACCCTCTTGGCAAATCTAAAATGTCTATTTCTTGTTATATGGATGATAAGACTGAAGTCCATGGCTAGAAGAACTTAGCCAAGATCACACAGCAGGAAGTCACTTGCATTCTGAAGTCTGTGGTCTCCTGAATACACAATAATCTCACAGAATAATATTGCATCAAGGACCCAATGAAGCAAGCATTTTGTTCTTTCTCATTTATTCACTAAGTGCTTAATATATATCGACAAAAATAGAGTAAGTAGTAACATAGGCCTTGGGGTGAAAGAGACACGTGTAGTGCTGCCTGGGAATTTCAATTCCACAGCTGTAGATAGACAGATCATATGGTGTTAGGTCAGTTGACAGACAGAGTTCTTTATTTTGCCTTGTACTTCAGGGTCTTCTGCAATACAATCAACCTCAGACAACCATTTTTGAAAGCTTCAGTAAGATATGTAGCAGGGAGTTTGTCCTATATTAACCATAAATTTTAAAGAATACAGTGGCAGGCCAGATGACTCGGTGGATAAAGGTCCCTCGGTTATGCTTGAGTTTGAGACCTGGACCACAGGGTAAAAGTAAAGAATTGGCTTCTCTAAGTTGTCCTCTAACACATACACACGCGCTGTGGCATGTCATTCATAACAAAGTATATTCAGATCTTCTATGGTATATAAAACCAAATAGAAACCCTTTTTTTCTATCAAATGTTTACTAAGTATCCTAGAACAGCAGGTGCTAAGAAAGTGTGGTCTTGAAGTCCTCTCATTTAGAGGTTTTCCAAGGAACATTCTTCAGGAGAGTTGAATGTACAAATCCATATAAGAAAATTGAACACTTTCCTCACATAGATCCGAATCTTTCCTCACTGTCTTTAAAGCCTTGGTAAAGTGGAAATGACAATGATTTATGTTTTCAGGAATGACAAAGTCCTTTGGTTTTTGAAAAAATAAAAAAAACCACACACGCACACACACACACACACACACACACACACAAAAACAGAAAGGCCCATTTGTAAAATGAGTCAATAGCTGTAAGAACTACAGCTATTGGATATTTTCCCTTGCAATCATGGTTTCCATCCTTTCCATGCCAAATGCTACTATATTCTGAAAGATGATAATTCATAATTGAAATGTATTTCATCTCTTTGTAGAACTTACTTCAAACAAAAATGTCTCTATTGACAGATAACTCCAACTCATCTAGGCATGGCCTCATATGCCTGCAGTCCTAACACTCAGGAACATGAGGCAGGGTGATCATAAATGTGAGGACAGTCTTGTCTACATAGTGAGTTCCAGGCCGAAATGGGATACTTAGTGAAATCATAACTCAACTGCATTCCACCATAAATTTGAAAAAGGAAACCTACTCCAATTCACTCTAAGATCAGTACCTTTGTAGGACCAGAATGTTCTTCTCAACATGAAGTTAAGACTTTGCCTGCTTGCTCTTAAGCTCCCTATAGACCCAGTCTTCGGACATGACCCAAAGAGCTTTTATAATTGTGCCCAAATAATCATTGACAAGTTCTTATTTCTCTTTCTGCATAGAAGATAATTATGACTTCCTCTCTATCGTGTTTAAATTCAATTTTCTTGTAGAGATTTCAAAGCACTTATGGACCAATCTTCCTGCAGATAACTTCGCGATTTAAATGTTGTCTGTCGTTCTGTCTCGGCTCTACTAATTGTTTGTCTTTCTGGTGCCTACTCTGATGCTTCTTTTACAAGTCCCCCAGTGCACTCAGCTTCACGACAGCAGGGCTTCTATTTTGTGTTGGCTGATTAAAAAGTTATCTCACCAACTTTAATTGTTGTGCATCATGCTGGCTTGAGGGAGCAATGCACACTTTCCTATGAGAGAATGCCCTGGTGTTATTGTAGTCAAGAGTAGCAGCTAACCCACCAAGTCAGCAAAGGAGAGCTTATCAGGAGAGTCCATAGTGTACAGTCAATAACTAAAGTATTAATAAATGACATTTTTAATGCTAGAGAGTTTCATCAACTTGATTTTGTAGCATTCGTGAGATTGTATGTCTTGAATAGGTTCAGTGACTATTTGAAATGTCTTCGTGTTTTGTCCTGTTTTCTTGAAGTTATTTCCATTTATTTGACTACTCAGATTAGTTTATGTATTAGTAGGAGGCTTCTGATGTTGAGGGGTTTTGTTGTATTTTTTGATTCAACAACAATCTGTTTGTACTGGCTAGGTTTGTGTCAACTTGACACAGCTGGAGTTATCACAGAGAAAGGAGCTTTAGTTGAGGAAATGCCTATGTGAGATCCAGCTGTAAGGTATTTTCTCAATTAGTGATCAAGGGGGGAGGGCCCCTTGTGGGTGGTGCCATCTCTGGGCTGGTAGTCTTGGATTCTATAAGAGAGCAGGCTGAGCAAGCCAGGGGAAGCAAGCTAGTAAGGACATCCCTCCATGGCTTCTGCATCAGCTCCTGCTTTCTGACCTGCTTGAGTTCCAGTCCTGCATCCTTTGGTGATCAACAGCAGTATGGAAATGTAAGCCAAATAAACCTTTTCCTCCCCAACTTGCTTCTTGGTCATGATGTTTGTGCAGAAATAGAAACCCTGACACTGTTCAAATCTTATTTTAGGTTATTCTAGTGAGTTTATAATTTTGTTCATGCACTGTATAAATATTTGCATTTAAGCCAAAACCAGTTAGGCCTGATCTTTGAGGTAATAACTGAGGGTAGTTTTAGTAATCATAGTGTTGTATAGTTACCCTTGCTATATTAGTGCTATTGCTTTGTAACCAGTAAAGTTAAATTTCTATAGCTTTATAAATCAATTTAAGTTGAATAATCTCAAATTTCTACCATGATTATTGTCATTGAAAAACAATGTTTATAGGCTCAAGAGATGGGTCAGTGGTTAAGTGCATGTACTGCTCTTGAGAACCTGAGTCCAGTTTCCAAGACCCAAAAGGTCTGTAACTCCCGATCTAGAGAATGCAATAGGTTTTTCTGGTCTCTGTGAACACACACACACACATGCACACTTTTAAAAGAAAACTTTAAAAGTGAAACAATGTTGAATTTGCCTTCTTTTAAAAATAATTTTGTCCATTAATTATGTTCTTGGTGCTCACTGCAGTCTTTAAAATATCAGAAAGTGAAAAAGAATGGCGGGGAAGAGGGGGATAATGGAAGGGAAAGGAAAGGATAGAGAGGAGAAGGGGGAAAGGAGGGACGCGGCCAGGGATGGAGTCTGAGCAGGCCAAAGGTGGGTGGGTTAGGAAAACTAAATAAAAAATAATAACTAAAAAAAAAGATACTAAAATATCTGGAACCTGGTAGCAATGGTGGTGCACATCTTTAATCCCAGCACTCAAGAAGCAGCAGCCAGCAGATCTCAGTGAGATCAAGGCCAGCCTAGTCTACAGGTAGATTTCTAGGCCAGGGCTATAGTGTGAAATCCTGTCTCAGAAAAGAATCTGGAAAAACAGTTACTCAGCTGTGTAGATATTCAAAGTTTTGTTATCCAAGACTTAATGAAGTTAAACACAAATGGGAAAAAAAAACCCTCTAAATATACAGAACATAAATTTCTAAAATAAAGGAAGACCTGACTCACTTCCCATGCTCTGTCTACACAGAGTTCCTCAGCCCAGTGACTTTGGGGCTGACTACAGGGTTCCCCTAGACCAAGAGACTATAAGAGCAAATAATAGCCCCTTCAAGTCAAATCTGAAAGAAGCTTCACATACTTTTCTCCATCCTCAGAGCTTCTGCCTCTTTCATAAGGAACATACCTCGGATATCAATTCCTTCACCCTGGGATGCAAAGAGCAGATGCGTGAGGCACAGGACCCAGCCCAGAATTGGGACTGTCTTAAACCAGCAGATGATGGAGGATCCACTGACAACTCACAAACCTATGAGGTCATCAGAAATAAAATCCCTGGTCCTTATAAACCAACAAGGTAAACAATAATGTACATGAGAGTGCTGGAATAAATAGGAGAGGAAATAGATAAGTACCCATCTCCAGGAGACTAAGAGCACACAGTTCCTCCACTACACTGACTACAAATGACAAATAAAATTTACTGATACAAGGCACTGCTTGAACAATAATAAAGACCTATGTTGTAAAAGATTTCTACAAATATAAAAGGCAAATTGTGTGACCCAAATTACTTCTCTCCAGCCATGCCACTATGCTCCAAGGCGACACAACGAAATGATTCTTATTATAAAAGGTCCTAAAAATAAGAGCTTGTATGAGACCAAGAGTGCCTAGAAATAAGAACTGAAATAAAGATGTCATACTTGAGGAATTTACGGCTTATAACGAGAGGTAGTAAATATGTAATCAATTTAAACATGATATAAGTCAGAATAGATGTTTTCAAAGAGACTGTTTAATCAAATAGTTACTGAAATGTTAAGTTTCACATTCATTCCCACTTTATATATAGTATAAAATCTTTCTTCCTTTAGTTATTTAGATATTTATTCTTCTCCCTCCTTCTTTTTTCCTTCCTTCCTTCCTTTCTTTCTTCCTCCCTTCCTTCCTTCCTTCCTTCCTTCCTTCCTTCCTTCCTTCCTTCCTTCCTTCCTTCCATCCTTCCATTCTTTCTCTACTGGAGTTGTCAAGAAGTACTACTCAGCTATTAAGAATGAGGACATCCTGAGTTTTGCAGGTAAATGGATGGAACTAGAAAATATCATCCTGTGTGAGTTAAGTCAGACCCAAAAGGACATGCATGGTATGTACTCACTAATAAGTGGATATTAGCAAAANAAAAAAAAAGTACAGAATACCCACGATACAGTCCACAGAACTCAAAAAGCTCAACAACTTCAAGTGCCCAAGTGAGGACATCTCAGTCCCACTTGGGAGAGAGAAGAAAGTAATCAGAAGTGGGGAGAAAGGGAGAGACCTGGGAAGGAAAGTGGACAAGGTGGGGGGAAGAGCAGGGGAAGGGAACCTGATCTGGTATTGGGTGAGGGAAAAGGACTGAAGCCCTGAGGGTCAGAAGAAAGATTTTAAACAGGCAGCCTCAGGAAATAGGAAGATGGGGGGAAGCCCCAGAATGCACCAGAAATCTGGGAGGTGAGAGACTCTCAGAACTCAAAGGGAGGGACTTTGGGTGAAATGCCCAACAGTAGGGAGAGGGAACTTATAGAGCCCACTTCCAGCAAGAAGACAGGACATCAAGTAAGGGATGGGGTTGCCATCCCACAGTCATATCTCTGACCCATAATTGTTCCTGACTGAAAGAATTACAGGGATGGAAATGGAGAGGAGTCTGAGGAAAAGAAGGTCCAGCAACAGGCCCAAAGTGGGATCCAGCTCAAGGTGAGATTCCTGATACTATTATTGAAGCTATGTAGCACTCACAAAAAGGGATCTATCATGACTGCCCTCTGAAAGACCCAACACACAGCTGAAAGAGTCAGATGCAGATCTTTGCACCCAACCAATGGACAGAAGCAGCTGACCCCTGTTGTTGAATTAGGGAAGGCTGAAAGAAGCTGAGGAGAAGGCAAATCCTGTAGGAGGACCAGCAGTCTCGGTTAATCTGAACCCCTGAGATCTCTCAAACACTGGACTACCAAACAGACAGCATACACCACCTGATATGAGGCCCCCAACACACATACAGTAGAGGACTTCCAATTCTGTGTTCATTCAGAGATGATGCACCTAACCCTAAAGAGACTGGAGGCCCCAGGGAGTTTAGAGGTCAGGTGGGGTTAGGGGTTGGGACATCCATGTGGAGACGGGGTAGAGTGGAGAGAAGGTGTGGGATGTGGAGCAGTCGGAGAGTGGACAGGGAGGTTGGAAATGGAATATGGTGTGTAAAAAATAATTACAAATAAAATAAAAATTTAAAAATAAGTATTTAAGATATCATTTATTTCCAAATAAATTAAATAAATACTATAATGTTTTCTGCAGTTGTATGCTCATGCACTTTACCGCTGCTCCTTGCTTCTATACAAGCACATACTTTTGCAGTGCTGTTTATAAACCCAAGGCTTTGTGTCCTACGTAAGAGCTCTATGATGGAGCTACATCTCCAGCCATAAGTAAGCATATTGACTTTTCAACATGGTTTATTTCTCTTTTAATTTAACAGCTACATCTGTTCTCTGGATTTCCATTCTATCATTCACACACACAAACACACACACACGCGGTATGTAGTTTCCCCCATGATTTAAGGAAGAATGGACTTGAAGATACAGGTAGAACATTCTAAACCGAAAACATTTCAGTGTGTATCAACTTTTTACATGCCAACATGATGTAAAAAGTGGAAATTCCTGCAGCATATTTAGACATTGCTTGTATTACAAATATACTAAAATCTAAGACACTTCTGGTCTCTTTTCAAAAAATCCAGCTGCACATGCACCCAAGAAGGAGCTCACCATCCAGGACCTGGACATAGAACTGTCTGTCCAGTACTCCCCAGTGACATCCAAACACACCCACTAAATATATTTCTGACTTGTGGAACGAACTTGTGGGGCAGTATCTTTCCTAGCTGCATGTCTGAGCCCAAGACGGTGTGTAGTATATAACCTCTACCCTGTTTGTGTTTGGTAATAGTAGGATGAGTGTAAAGTTTTCCCTTTACTTGTTTATATGATATATTCCTTATCCACATTTGTTTGAGATTACTATCCCATGAAGGCTGCTCAATAGCATGTGATGCAGGTCAAATAGGTCCTGCTGTTCCCCAACTGTCCCTTCACCACTTCCCATCAAAACAATTTTTGCTGAAAATATTTAGAAAGACTACGACTTTCCTTAGTCGTCAAAGCAAACTCTCTCAGAACAGTTTATACCCTACAGACATTGTCACATGACTATCTGGTTTAATCTTCATTATAGTTCAAGGGTTAGATACCATTGAGTATATTGAACAACAAGAAATGAAGAAGAAATTTGTGCAGATCTAATACATAACAGAGCCACCTACAAACCCGGGTCTGTGCCTCTATCTCTGGGTCTTGTTTTGCTACGTTGAGGATGTTAATGGAGAAAAACCCATAATCAAATGAAAAAGAAAGCCCGAGAGGGGTAGAAATCCCCAGTATGCTTAACCATACCTTGTAGATATTTTTAAAAAATATAAATATCCTAATAAGCGAGAAACAATACTATGAGCAAATTATTAACAAATAAAATGAAACAAACAATAAGCCCTATTATTGTATAGAAAAGGAAAACAACGTAGGCAAACATGGCCTTTTCTTGCGTTCTCTCTCTAAACATTGCTCACACAATGGAATGGGATCCCAAGGAGACAGATTTTTTTTTTTCTCTTGGAACTCCGATCCTTTGGAGTGGTTCCCAGTTCTTGTGTGGACCGTGGTTCAACTTCCACATCCCCTCTCTGACCCTAACATCCTCTCAGAACTCTTTTTCCATGAATTCCCTACCACCCCATGTGATGAACCACCTGCTTTGTCTCAAGATGGAAAAACAACAGACTCCAGGATTCTCATCGCTGCTGGTGGTAAATTCTCTGGCTCTCCATATGTTGAACCCCGCATATCTACTTGAATGAGTATATCTAAGACATTAATGCATTTTTAGTTTCAAACACATGGACCATCCAGTAGAAAGTTTTAAAGAGTAATGAAGCTTTCTCTTACTGATTCATTTGCTCATTTGTTTCTTTCTTGCCTAATTCTGTACTCTTAATAAGACCTTCAATTTGGCATGAGGAATTCAAAGATAAATAAATTACATTCTCTGCACATAGGGACACCAAAGTTGTTTAAGGGAGGTGTGTAAAAAAATCATTACCATATGCCATGGTAATGTATATCAGAGAAACGATATATAAAGGGATAAGAATAATAAGCCTTGAAATGAATTAGGTGGCATTTGAAATCTGGTTTTCATATTTGCCTGGATTTGCACAATCATGTAGGACTTTTAGGCATGTTGTTTCCATTTTATATCTAAAATAATTTAGAAGAGAAACTTTCCCAAGGCTGGAGAGATAGCTCAGCACCTAAGAGTGCTTGCTATTCTTTCAGGGACCAATGTTCAAATTTGATGCCTCAAAACGGCCTGTAACGTCAGCTCCAGGGGATGGGACATGCTCTTTTGAATTTCACAGACATGGCACTCATTTACACATACCTCCATACAGATACACACACACACACACACACACACACACAAAACAATAAATATTTTAAAAGGAATATGTATTCATATTGTCATTTGAATATTAACTAAAACCCCACAGCACATTACCAACAAAAATGAGTTGAATAGAGCTGTTTCTATTGCCAAGAGGAGGAAGAAGAGGAGGAGGAAGAGGAGGAGGAGGTGACTGGGCCAAGGAGGAGGAAATCAGTATTTTTCTCAAATGTAAGCCCTTAAGGAAATCAAAATGGAGAAGGGAATTTCTTTTGAGACTAAATAACACAAAAATTGAAGTAACGTTCTTAGACTTAAATGCTTGCTCAGTATTTACTGAATTAGCTAAGGAATTAATAATAATTATGTAGGTCTGTGCATATGTTGTGTATTTAAGATTATTAACTTGTATGCCATCACACATGGTAAAGAGGAAGTTAAATGAAGTTATACAGGAAAAACTTTCTTTTTATTCATATTTTCTTTCTCTTTGGCAATTTCATACATGTGCATAATTTGGTCTTTATACCCTCAGATTATCCTCTCATTCCCCTCTCATTTCCCCTGAAATCCTTCTTTACAATTCTCTCTCTCTCCACACACACACACACACACACACACACACACACACACACACAAGCACACACACACGTACACATACAAATTACCCACAAACCAAAGACACATGAAAATGTGTATACATTAATGCTTGTGTGTGTGTGAGAGAGAGAGACAGAGAGAGAGAGAGAGAGAGACAGAGAGAGAGAGACAGAGAGAGAGAGACAGAGTCAGAGACAGAGACAGAGACAGAGACAGACAGACAGACAGACAGACAGACAGGCCAAGTTTAATTAGCATTGCTTGCATGAGTATATATGTAGGATTCTTCACTGGAGCATAACCACCTCACCAGTGCCTACACCACTGAAGAAATTGTCTCCCTTCTAGGCAACCAACCATTACCTTCCAATAGCAATACAGGGAAGGGGTGGGTTTCTGCAGTCTTTCCTCATTCTGTGATGTACTGTTGAAGGCCTTATCCTATGCAAGTCTATGCAGATGAGCACAGTGATGAATGAAGTCATGAACACACTACGCAGGCAAGCACAGCAGTAGTGAGTTCGTGAACACAATGTGTGTAGTGTCTGGACTTTTGTCATGGTGCTTCTACCATCCTCTTGCTCTTCTCAGCGTTTCCTGAGCCTTAGAGGGGGTGGTACCTATGTCCTTCTTAGAGCGTAAACTCAACAAATGCTTGTCTGCAGCACTTTGGCCAGTCACAGTGAGTCTGTATTAACTGTTACTGACTGCAAATAGAAGTTCTCTGGCTAAGGGAAGGAAGCACTAATCTATGGTTGTAAATACAAATATTTCAAAGACAGGTTAACAAGAACTCCATTTAGCAAAACAACGGTAGCGGGTTCTTCCTCGTGGCCTTTGACTTCCTGAGCCACTGGCTTTTGACCAGATTTATAGTACCAGGTGGGGTTTCCTCTTATGGAGCAGACCTTACATCCAAGCATACCCCAACATAATTATACCATTGTTTATACCAGTTGCTGCGTCTGACATGTGAGGTTGGCACTGTAGCACGCAGGGTTCACAGATGGATTCAACTGCTGCTGCCAATTTTTCTCCCCCAACAGTCACATCAGGAAACCTTGTCAAAGGTAACGTTTACCTTTGAGTCTAGAGCTCCCTGTATGATTTTTTTTTTCTTTTTTTGGAGGTAGCAACTTGCACGGCTCTAAAAGATTTTATATAATTATTTAATCAGTTGTCCTGAGTATGTTGTGGAAAGAACAGAAGTACTTAGTGAAGAGGGAAGACATTTGTGAGCATCCCCTTTAATAGGCTTGTGTGCATCTCAGTCTGTGTTCACCGTTGGCCCCAGGAAAGCAAGATTCTGGAAAGTGCCCCTCGTTCTTTGGAAGTTTTATGTGGTATCTTGATATAATACAATTCTGTGTACCCGAGCTCATACACACTTCTACTTCAGGTATAAAAATAGAAAGATGTGCAGTGTAATGAATTTTAACATTGTTACTGGGTTACTTTGTTGCTTCTAGTTCAATTTTTATATTTAAAAAGAAATGATGGTGATTGGCCTCTAATTTCTATTGTACTTGAGCTCCCAGCCCTCATTTCACTATATACACAAAATTGATTGTAGCTTCTAGTTGGCCAACTATGGTAACAGGGCTCTCAATTCACCCAAGATGCTACCTTATCTTGACTTCAGCATGCAGCTGATGACGATGAAATAGGAGATGTCATTGTCAGGGAAGTGCTTTCCACCCATGGCACATGCCATCAGCCAAGAGGCTCTGCCAACACTGCAGCCCCACACTAGTGCCTGGTCCCAGGAATTCCCTTCATGCAGATGAATCAGGGTCTCTCTCCTCATGGTCTCTTCACCATTAACAAGTGGAGTTAGGGAGTTAGCTTGGTTGGAAGAACCTAGGGGCTGTATGATGTCATCCCCTAAAAGCACCTCTGCCTTCTGCCTTCATGAAAGTTCTGCACTTGGAGATATGGACTCCAGAGAAGACAGACTCCATTGGTTTAAATCTCAGCCTCACCACCATGTGATTCTCTCTCTCTCTCTCTCTCTCTCTCTCTCTCTCTCTCTCTCTCTCTCTCTCTCTCTCTCTCATTTAGTTTTCTAAATAAGAGCACAAGTTGTCAGAGGCAAATGCCCACATAATCAGTGTATTCTCTCACACAAGTATGTTCAACTAAACTGACCACCAGTACTGTTTTTGAGAAAGAACAAGGGACTCCCTTCTCCTTGGACTCTGGGCAGTTGTAAAACATTGTAAAAACTATAATTAAAATCTGTCAAAATGACTGTTAGTATTAATGGTAAATTTATTTTTAAATACCTTTTTGATGTTCATTTTCCTGTAAATAAGCAAATGCACTGAAGACAGAGGCAATTTGACGCCCTTACCAGAGGGTATTGGTCTCTTCATTATAGCCCCAACTGTACTGAGCAAAGGACTTGTCGGTGCAACAGACAGACAAACTATCTTTATGCCAGCACCAGCTGTCTTGAACAGTTTGCAGATGCCTTGAGACAACTGTGCAAAAGATTGCAGCTGATTGTCCTGGCTCCTGGAGGACAGTTTGAAACAGTTTGTACCAGAGTTTCAATTACAAACCTCAATAAACCATTTCCATCTTGGTGAGGGAGGGGTCACTATGACTGGAGTAGCAAGGCAAAGCCTTAATGACTCTGACTGGCCAAACCGAAAGAGGCCCAGGGCAGGAAGAAGTGGCAGAGGTAATAAGCCCTGGGTTAGCTAAACAAGGACTTAATGGAGCTAGAGAAAAGAAGCCATTTTCTTGATGGCCAGAATTCCAGAGAGATGTCAAGTCTTCAGGGCCAAGGGTCTCAGAGTCCAAGCTGATGGTTATCATAATGGCTGAAGACAAGGGCCAAGGGTGGGGATGCCTCTGCACAGGGGTTGTCACACTGGAGTACCACTTGCATCTTCTGCTCCTCCTCTTATTTGTACTGAACACAATGGGGAACAAAAGCCTCCAGAGACCAGCATTTGAGGAGCTTCTTGTCTACCAAGACCTCTTCCTCATTGGAGCAAGAGAACCTTGGCCCACTGATGATTCGTATCTTTTCTACCACAATAAGTAGAGTAAACTCATCTAAGCTTTTTGGTGTAGCTTACATGCCCGTGGTTAATGTCATCCAAGTAGAAATCTACACTGAAAAATATACCTAGATTCTTCTTCATTTCCTATCTTCTAACTTCTGCCACCAGGGATTGTCTGTTGAGTGTTTCCTTCCTCTTTGGGTTTAACATACATCTATCATACCTCCAGCTTCACATATGAGTACATGAGGGTCATGACTCAGCTGGCCCTCAGCCACATTGGACTATAATTTCCATCATCGCGTAGCTGATTCCATTCCATGAGTTCCTTTGGCAGTGCAGTGGAGCCTAAAACAATCTCCAGGGTATCGTAAATGTGAACAAAAATTGGCTCATACTAAAATCTCATTGGAGTATATTAAACATAAATATATGGTATAGTAATGTGTGTGCTTCTTTAATATGAAATGGTGTGTATGTGTGTGAGAGAATGAAGGAGAGAGTGATTGTGGCTGTGGTATACACATGTGTGCACACATCTGTATGGGTGCTCTGCTTTATTCTGCTCTACCTTCTCTCTTTGAGGCAGGGTCACTTGCTGAACCTGAAACTTGATGCCTTTTGGCTAGGTTAGCAGCCAGCAATTCCCAACAATCTTGTTTTTTACTTCTTCACTATACCACTCAGTCCTGTGGTTACAGGCACACATGGCCATTCACAGCATTATGTGTGTGCTGGGCACATGAACTCAGATTCTCATGTTTGTGCAGTGAGTGCTCTTATGTACCGAGCCACCTCCACAGTCCACCACATGACATTAAAAGCAATATAATAAGCATTGAATAACTATCATGATTTGAGTATAATTAAAATGATTAGTTTTTAAAATTGTAAAATTGCAATATTTATTGACTTTACAGTTTTTGCAAACAAGACTGTGATTTTTTTTCTCCTATACTTATAAATAAAATATGTGCTACATTTCAACTGGAATTTGGTGATAATAAGCTACATTTCAACTGGAATTTGGTGATAATAAAGATATTATTTTATCATCCATTTAGGATTTGCAGATCCCTGAATGTTATTTCCTAATATTCAAGTGACCTGAAATCAAGAAGCCTTGAACTTCCTGTATTTTAAACCTTTTAAAAAGATTTTCTGCATGGCCATCAAAATCTGTGTTGAGGCCCTTGCACCATTTCCTGTAGAAAGGGATCATTATTTAAGTGTTAATCTCAACTGCGTCTTCCTTTGAACATCTTCTTAGAATCTATCATGTTCACTGGCCCCTGCATCGAAATTCTGTAGTCTTTCCTAGAGCTTGTTATTATAACTTGCAGAAGCCAGGCAGGTTCTCCCACTCTGTTTGAGATTTATTAAATTAATCAATGCTTACATATTTGCCTTGTCTCAGACTACATTTTTCTAATTTTGTTTTAAATTATGTGCATGCACATATGTATACTAGTATGCGTAGTGTGTGTAGGTGACCAGAGAGCCTGGAGATGTCTGCACCCCCCCTGGAGCTGCAGTTACAGGTAGTTGTGAGCCTCTTTGCATGGATGCCAGAAATCAAACCCAGATCCTCTGCAGGAGAAATATAGGCCCTTAATCCCTGAGCCATCTTCCCAGCCCCCATGGCTGCATTTTAAAGCCTAAACAGCAGAAAACAGTTGAATTATCATCATAGTCTCAACAAAATCACTGTGTTTTACAGAGCTTGTAAGTGGTCCCATTTGATTCTTGTAACAAGTCTCTGCAGGCAGGTAAAGAAGAGACCAAGTCTCTACTTATGAGGAAAATTTAATCCACACTCTAAAGCAGTAGTTTTCAACCTGTGGTTTCACGACCCCCTTAGGGTATGTCCTGTATTCATATATTTATACATTATGATTTGTCCCAGTAGTGAAATTGCAGCTACAAAGTAGGAATGAAACCACTTTAAGGTTGGGGGTCATTGCAACATGAGGAACTGTATTAAAGGGTGGCAGCATTAGGAAGGTTGAGAAGCAGTGCTAAAGGAGGGAATGGTTGTGACAGAGAAATAGAATCCTCAAAAAAAGGTGATCTGTGTCATCATTTCTGCCTCCTTGCAGCAGCCCAGGCTCTGACAATTAACAGCAAGATAGAGAACATCTGTGGCTATTCTTTTAGACATCTCTTCATTCCAAATCCCTTGAGCTGTGGTCCGACAGATGGGAGCAAGGAGTTGGAAAGGGCTGTTGAAGACATCGCTGACCTCGATCTGCTGCCATCGAGCAGACCTTGGGCTGCACAGTCCTCTCCTTGTTGTCTAGGCAGACTTCTGCTAAAAGCATTGCAAGGCTAAGTCTGGGTCCACTAATGACTGCCAAAAATGGAAAAGGCAGAGCATGTAACCACTCACAAAGAGTCCTGGCGCCAGTTCACACCGTGCACTCATGTCAAAGAGGAAGAAGCAGTTTAGGGAAAGGGAGTGCACACCACAGGCTCCTGACTGCCACCAAGACTCTAGGCCACCAGGCTCATCTTCACACATCTTCATCTTTTTCAAAGACATAAGCAACAAAAATGTGCGCTAGAAGCCTACTAAATGCAAAGTACTTCCCCAGACCCACTTTGAAAGAAAACGTTAAACACAGTCTTTGATTTTCTTCTTACTATGTTTCTTCGACAAAAATAACTCACATTACATATTTTAAATCTAAGATTTGATAGGATTCCATATAAGCATTATTTCTCTATACATGGAAACAATTCATGCACATTCCTTCATATGAATAAAGACTTCTACATGACATACACATATACAACTATGCATGCACTATAGGTTTGATTATAATATTTATATGTACATATGCTTATCAATGAGCCTTAGTGTACTTCAAGGAATATGTGTGTTGTTTGCTATTATTTGAAGATAAACAATATGTCCCTCATACTCTTGTATTTTAAATGCTTGCCCCTGAGGTGATGATGTTATTTTGAGAGGCTGTGGAACCTTTGAGAGGTGGGATCTAGTTTAAAGAAATAGGTCAGTAGGGGTAGATCTTTAAAGACTCTTTGTGTCCCTGGTTCCTACCTGCCTTCTGGTCCACTGTGATGTGAAGAGCCTCTTTTATATTCTCCCATCTCTATAAACCCAACCAATCAATCATGTTGTGATGGAATAAAGCACCAGAAAGTATAAATGAGTGTAAATAGAGTTCTCTCTCCTTAAGTCATCTTAAATATCAAATACCATGCTCAGGGCAATGCAAAAGTAACAAGTGCATACACACATCTGTACATATGCATAGAAGCATGTGTATATCCTGAGATATGGATCGATATGTTTGTATACAAGGCTACAGATGGAATTTCATGCAGTTAAAGATACATTTACAGGCTGATGATGTAGATATGTTCATCTGCATATATTCATTGTACGCTTAGACAAGAATGCGATTTAAAATCTACCTCCCCAAGAATTATTTCAAAGCTTTAGAGTTTGTTTATTTGACTTCCCTTTCCTCCGTCCTGCGTCTGATCAGAAAACCCTCTGGGATGGGACTATTTATTGAAACATCTACACCTACTCACACCCTCATTATTTGTACTCCACACCCTGTCCAGAACTTCTTGTGTTCAAGAATGGAAGGTCAGTGCCCATAGAGACAGGCCCAGGACAGGAGCAAAATAAGATGAGGCTGAAAGACAACTGTGCAAACTCATCATAGGGATGTCCCACTGGCCGGTGACAGGACTTGACAGCCTGGAACTATCTTACACAGCTGGAGGCCTTGCTTCCTCCCATGACATACCTCCATTCCATTTGTAGTTGTATTTCCAGCTAACTCAATATATGCGACTGCTAAGGATGGTCCTGTAATCGATTGTGCAATGGAATACCTTAAAAGGAATGGAAGTGCAATTGTAAAATAAAAAAGAAAACATGCAGAATTATGAAATTGAAGGCCACAAAAGCTTCCTTCTCAAAGAATAAATGACATTCAAAGCAGGTATTTGTTTATTTGACAAAGATGTATATTCTAACTATCATGCCTGTACAAGGTGCTAGAAACAGCAGGAACTCATCTGTGTCCTGAATGATCTCCTTAATCTAAAGAGGGCCTCACACAAGCCAAAAGCGCAGCAGAACCGTGAGATGGGTAGAGAAGCGTTCGCTCAGGTTGAAGGTCAGCATTGGGCTCCTGAAACTTAGAGATTAAGAGAAGATCAAGAAAGAAAGCAAAATTATCTCCCCACATGGAAAAAAAAACAAAGAGATAGTGAGGCAGACAGATGTTGGAGAAAAACCAACCATTCTCTATTGCCTGGAGATGTAAGAGCTGTGTGGACAGTAGGCATGAGAGAAGGGACGATCGGGGAGAGACAGTTGAGAACTTTGTTTCCTTTTTGCCCTTACTTTCCATGGGAATTTTTTATTTTGTTTTTTGGGGTGTGTGTGTGTGTGTGTGTGTGTGTGTGTGTGTGTGTGTGTGTTCATGCACATGCATGTGTGTCTGTGTATGTGGGCTGTGTGTGCAGGTTCATATGCATATATGTGTACATGTGGAGATTAAAGGTCAAGCTCAGGCAAAGGTGTCAGGTGCTGCTGACTCTGGTTCTAAACAGAAGGCCTCTTACTGGATCCAGGAACTCACCAGTCTGTCTGGGCTGTCTGGCCATCAAGTTCCAAGATCTACCAGTCTTTCCCTTCTGCGCAGTGAGATTACACATTCAGCTTCCTCTGTTGGTTCTGGGAGCCACTTTCCTGAGCTGCCCAAACCTTGCATGTTTTTCTTAAAACCAGTGAGCCAGGGTAGTGCTTCCGTGTGCTTCAAGTCTCACTCTGAATTGCAAGGCACCACAGTGGAAGACTCAGATACCTTATTTTCTTCCATTTGTCAGAAAGGTTTGAATAAAGGCAATGGAAATTTTATATCCACCTTTGATTTTTAAGTACCTGTGCTACTTAAGCTAAGAGAAAGGCAACACTGGCATTCTGATTTCTTTACTAAAATGACAAGAAAGTACAAAGTTGCCAATTATTCCTATTATCAACACGGTGACCTAGTGTAAAGGTTGTAACTTTGGATCAAATGATTCTATCAAGGGCCCCACTCATCATCCTCTACCCAACCAAATGACACTGTGCTGTGTGGGTTGAGAGATGTTCCCATCTATAATCATAATCTCCATCTTCTCTTGACAACGCACCTTAGCCTGGATGAAAAGACGATGATGATATGTTGGTGTGAGAGCTTCAAACCCAGGCCTGGTTTCTCAGACTGCTGATCATGAGCCAGAGCCTCTACCATCCCTATTAAAGAATCTCATCGCTATTAAAGAAGCTTGGCTGGAGACAGAGAGGACTGTGCATGGTAAGCACACTGCAGCCAGCCCAGTAGTGGACCAGAGACACGGGAATGAGCCCAGTCTCGGGCAGCAGAAGTTGGTCAGAAGCACATCACCTTCTCCCCAGAAAATCCTAAGCAAAAGGAAATGTCAATTGTTTTTCTTCAGAAAAGGTCTGGGCTGTGAGTCATGCAATTTCTAATGTAGAACTGTGAATGCAAATTGTAATCAGAGAGGCTTTCTAAATTCCCCAAGACCTCTACTTCTGAGTGTTTGTGCATGTCATTTCGTGTTCCTGAGCCTCAGTTTCATTAGCAATAAAATGGGGGTAGACACAGCCCAAGTAAGGTGAGTGTGAAGATTAAAGTGGCATATGTCAAGTCCTGAAAGTTTACAAGTTCTCAAGGATTGCAAGCTTTAATCATTGTCTACTCTGCCCCTGTGTGGGAGTCCTATTGCTGTGATTCTCATGCTATGAACCTTTTAAACATCTATTGTTTTTACTATGGCCACCAAAGCTACATTATGATGTCAAAATGGTTTGAGGGATCTGATCACAGTGTGTGTGTGTGTATGTGTGTATACCTGTTAGTATGAATGTGTGCCCTAGTGCCTATGGATACATGGGCATGTGGGTGAGCCTGGAAGTGGAGAGGAGAAGTCTGCCGTCCGCCATGTGACTTCTCAGAGTGTTCTTATATTGGGGGATAGGATCCCTCATTGAACCTGGAGCTTATCAATTAAACCAGTCTATCTGACTAATGAATTCTAGGAATGATCTTGTCTCTGCCCCTGCCCTAGCTTTTGACTCCCTCGGTTGAGTGGCAGGCACTTTACTAATAGAGCTATCTTCCCAGCCCCTTCCCACCAGCACCTCTTCTTTAAAGTGGAATTACAAAGCCAACAGTTAATTTAAAGCAGGTTCCGAAGACAGCAGACTACATGGCCTAATGACCACAATCTGGGAGCTGACCGCTTCAGCTGAATAGTGGGAACCTTCCCCTCTGCCTATGCCTGACAGCCATTCTTCAAACCTAAGGATGTCCCCTAGAGCTCCAGCAATGGTAAGCAATTGGAATGGCACATGCAGACCACCCAGAAGCCTTAGCTAAAGCACTTGGCTGCCTAATTAACAGCATGACCTGATGGGAGCATGATGTTCCTGAAGCCTGAGCTTGCCAGCAACCCTGACATTGACTCTCTGGGTTGCTCTACGGGGGAGGCAGTGCTTTTGATCTACAAAGCCTGCCATCCACTTTGATCCTGGTCACTTTTGAGGTCAACCTTGCAGCAGCTGGATCTTCCTACCATGTCAGTCACCTGTGCCCAGAGCCAACCTTGTTTAATGTTTCCAGATGAAGAGAATCTGGGGAGAAAAGAAACTGGCTGATTCCGTGGTGTAGTCAAAAATGGTTTGGAAGGCAACCTGAGATGCTCTGAGCATTTTGTTTCAAACTTTCTATCCTGCTGGCTGTAGCCAAGGAAGGATTTGAGTTCATCAAGATCTTACCAGGTGCCAACGACTGTAACCTGGAAAATCACTTATTTGGTAATAATATGTCTAAAGCACCTAGAATCTATCTATCATAAAATACAATTCTCATGATAACTGCATACAGAATTCTCTATACAATTTAGATCCCAATGAATGCCTGAGGCTATGGCTAGTTCTGATAGCTATATAAATTGTATATTTCCCTACACGTACATACCCATGACAAATGCAGTTTATAAGACATTCACAGTAAGATGTTAGGAAATGGTAAAGTAGATCCTATCTAACAGTATGCTGTAACAAATGTGATTTAAAACTTATGGTTATTTATGGAATTTTCTATTTAATTCTTTCAGAACATAGTTGATTACAGGCATCTGAAACCTAATAAGGAGAGTAATATGATTGAACTATCTCCTACCACTTCAGAGTGGAAGGAACGGAGTCTTGGCGGGCAGGTATATGAAAGAACCAAAGAGAAATAACACCAGATGCCAGATCTGCTTGCTCTAAGTACCCTGTTTTCCTTACCATAGAGCTATCTGTGGTCAAACACAATCCCACATAGGCTGTTTGATTCAGTCACTAAGAACTTTGTAAAGGTGGTTATGCAAGTATTGACACTTCAAATGTACTTACTTCGTTGTATGCTATTGTTTCCTAGGATGTCCATCTGTAAGTGTTCTGTATTTTATTCATGTTCTAACAAAACAATTATTTACTCTACCTTTTAAAATCTTAGCTTTACCAGACTGGGAAATGTTAAGAATAATCACTGTGACAGCAAAGGGATCCAATTTCAAGTCCCCAGTACCTCCATAAAAGTCCAGTAGACCCTAGGAACTCAATGGATAGCTGTTCTAGCTCTGACAGTTTTAGGTGGAATATCTTCTGAAAGAACTATATGTTAGTACTACTTCATAAAAGGAAGATCATTACAAAGCTTGAACCTTTCTAGATGATGTGGTATTGTTGTTATATGTAATGAGTTAGTTTTAATTATAAACTTGATAGAATCTGGAATCACCTGGTACAAGGGTCTCAGAGAGGAATTGTCTAGATCTGGTTGGCCTGTGAACATGCCTGTGGGGGACTACCTTGGTTACCTCAAGAAGGAAAGACTGCCCACTGTGGGTGGCACTATTCCCTAGCCAGGGATCATGAATTGTACAAATGAAGAAAGTGAGCTAATAGTAACAGGAATGTTTTTACTCATTATTGTTGTCTTGACTATGACTGTAGCTGTTTCAAGTTTCTGCTGTCTTGACTTCCCTGAAATGATGGACTATAACCTGGAATTGTGAGCAAAACAAACCTATTGTCCCTAAGCTGCTTTGGTCAGAGTGTTGTATCACAGCACCAGAAAAAGAAACTGATACAGCATGATTACATATTAGCCCTTTGTCACGTAAGCTCATAATCATCTACTGGAGTTGGACTTGGCTCTTCCACTTTGCTATATACTATATACTCTCAGCAGGTTCTAAACTCTTTCCTGAGAGTATTTTTCTCCATAGTCTTTTGATGCCTCTAGGTGCTGCAGTAGTTATTCACCACCAGCATAACTGCAATCATCTGGGAAGCTCATTAATAATCAGGCCTAGACCAAGAGAAGCTCGAGACCTTGGGTGAGGCTCAGAACCACCCAATTTTAACGGGCTCCCCAAGGATATACTGATGCAGGTGGTCTGGGAATCACACATAGAGAAATACTGTGTTCTGGGCTCATGACCAAGCTCTTCAGTCATTTATCTGTTCAGCAGATATTTTTCATGCTAGGTATTTGGGCAGGGACAGGCAAAGATGAAACATACTGACCTTACTATGTAGAAAAGCTCCCAGCCCAGTAAAATAATAACAGTTAATACTGAGCCATGGACAATAATAGGTCCATGCTTGAAAATCACCCTGTCAATTTGGCTTTGCTGTGGCACAAACCTGATTTTATTTAAAGGATGAGTTCTTGTTCCAGGATCAGAAAGTCATTGTAAGTAGAGACAGAATACTGGATATAGAAATAGCAGCTGCAGACTACAAGGAGTCAGAGATGCAAGTAACATGGTATGGAGGGTATGTGAACCAATGCTAAGCTAGAAATAATCAAATGTTATCAGCATGAGTGGTGACAAGGTATTTATTCAGAAAGTCGTTGGGAGTCAGTTAAAGGTTTTCTTCGGGATAATGACATGCTTCAAGGTCGGTTTTACCATGAGGAGTCTATGACTGCTTACAGTTTGTTTTACCAGCCCTTATCTCCTAACTTTCAGGGCCTAATTTCGGAAAAATCAATAAGAAAACTTGATCTAGGGGAAAAACATGGTCCAGGGACCCCATGGATCTCCACTGGATCACTTGAACAAAAATGCCCCTCTGTTTTTGTTGTTGTTGTTTTGGTTTTGTCTTTTAATGTTTTAGACATGTAATTTGATTCCCAATGCAGTCCCCTGGCCAATCTTACAAATCAAGGATTACCCAGCCTGTTCTACAAGGAAGCAAAGGTCCAGAGAGGGGAAGAAACTCCTAGAGACAGGGCAAATGAGGTAGAGGAAGAACTCAGTCACAAGCTCCTCTGGGTACAAACCCTGCTGTTTCTTTGCTGTTCTTTTCAGCATTAAATTGTCAACTGATAGGGCAAGTGTGAGAACTTTAAAATTGGCATCATTCAGGGGATCATGAAAAACATTGCTCAATCTATGTCCATTTTACCTACGTAGAACATGATGGCTGTGATGTTATGGTTGGTCCTGGATATCTCCAATGTGTCTCTGATTAACTGTAAGGCCAGGAGGACATGGAATACTGTTACTCAAGATTCTATTGTCCTTTCTCCCTGTTCCAGGTGCTGTCATCACACAGAGTCAAGGTCACTGTGATCCAAGCTTCCATAGCATGCCATTCACAAGGCCTCTCTAGCAGAGATGGCAACATGCAAATAGACAGAATTGGAATCCTGGATTAAACCCCTCTCCCATGGGGTCACTGACTTTGAGACAAGGGATCATCAAGTTTCTGGGTACTCACAAGGTCTCCTGTGGCTCCCTTTTACACTACTCTGTGTCTGTAGATTTTCCAGTCTTAAATCAGTGACTTCCTAGAAAATTTTTTAAAAAAATCATGTTACATACCTGTTGTTACTCTTTCACCCCTATAGCTTCCAACAACATGCCCCACACCCTTTTCATTATTATTATTATTATTATTATTATTATTATTATTATTATTATTTATATTTTATCTGTGATGGCTACTCTTCCTTTTCAGTTTGACTGGATTAAGACATGCCTAGGGGATTTCTGCCATTAGTGGAATTTCCAAAGCATATGAGCTCTCGGGGGTCTAATGAGTGGGTTGACCTCTTGATGGGTTCAGTATTTGTTGGACTCAATGAGTGGTTGTAAAAGGTAGGAGGTGGGACCTAGATAAAGAAGGCATGTCACTGGGGACATGTTCTTCAGAGATCAATCTTGCTCTGTCCTGTTTCTGTGCTTTTCCTTGTGTTTAGTTCCCATCAGGAGAACAGCAGTAGTCCCCAAGCTTCTTAGTCACAGTGGGCTGTTATCACAGAAACTGCAGAGCAGCAGAGACAATTCCTTTCTTCCTGTTGTTTTCTTGGACAGTTTGGTTATGATGACAATGACAACAAATACAACAATAATATCCTAATATACTATTGTGAAATCAGTAATAATTAGAACACTAATGGGCAATGTACCACTTAATTTGAGCCTCAACAGTCTCTGAATAAAAAGCATGACTAGAGAAAATCATTTTTCATATCAGACAACTGAGGTAGAATAGTTGGCTTTCAAGGATACAAACATGGGATGCAAATAAGCAAGATAAAGCTAGTGCCCACAGCATGGTTACTTCCTATGCCCCATATACAGATTTTAGAACTTAAATTCTTTTTTTTTTTTGTACTGTCGCTCTTACAAACTTTTTCAAAAAAAAAAAAAAAGACAAAAACAAGAGAACAAAAAAGTCAAAACCAAGAGAACAAAAAAAAAACAAAAACCAGAAACACCCTAATACTTCTGTAGCAATCTTAGACACATAAACGAACTTACATGTGTTTTCTAGAAAGCTATTTGAATGCTGAGCACAACATAGAAATCATAAAGGCTGAGGCATTTTGTAAGGCAAAAATGGAGAGACAATGGGGAGGATATAGAAATGTCAAGTTAACTTTTTGATGTTCAAACGTTTATTAATACCACTTGGGAACTAACTGTTAAATGGGACTATGAAGGAAGCAAAAAAAAAAAAAATTCCTCTTGTCTTTCTGCCCTTCAAAGTCCCTCTGTCTCACAGCTGTGAAATTTCAAGTAGGGTGGGAGGGGGTTTTGCAGAGACATTTCAAAGATGGAATCTCCTGTAGGAATGAGCCATGAGTCCCTGGGGAACAGTACTGAAGTTCTTTGCCGATGGACTCCTCCTGCTTGGCTTCTTAGTACTATTTCTCAAACCTCCCTCCAGGAAAACAAATTAGTATATAATAATTGTGAGTCCTTGATAAAATACATGTTGGGTGAGATTCTGCCAGCATGGAGGATACTTTTTTATAACTGGGGAAACCTTACAATCAAGTTTGCAAAGGGTGGGCCTCAACCAGGAGAGGATGTCTGAGCTGTGCATGCCCCTAGGGAGATTTGAAACTGTCTCTAGATATTCTCTGGTCATAAATCACTCAAACTTAGATTCTTTCACTGCATACTTTCCACATAACCATAGGAGCCCATAACTCATTAGGATGCTGGGGGTTCACTGATATGCTCTTAAAACTAAAAAGAGCCAGGAAGTGTGTGATACTCTCATTTTACCAACACTTGAGAGCAAGCATTTCCTCAGTAAGCTTTGTTCCAACACCCAGCCCTGAGTTTTTACTTCAAACAATAGGGGCTGCTCACAAAGGAGGGCAGTGGAGGAAGGTTGGGGACTTCAGCTGAAGAACAAAGGGTTCCTGGGAGGAACTAATCAGAGACCTCTGAAGAAGAGGGTCTCCCTGTAAGAAGAACATTCATCCATCCATCCATCCATCCATCCATCCATCCATCCATCCATCCATCCAGTCACAACAGCTATCTGGGGATTTCCCCAGGTGACAACATCTGAGGTCCTTCTGATCAGGCATGAAGTCTCATATTAATACAATGATCTGCTTCTGTGTAGTGTGTGTGTGTGTGTGTGTGTGTGTGTGTGTGTGTGTGTGTTGTGTGTGTGTGTGTGTGTGTGAGTGTAGTGTATGGTGTATGTGTCTGTCTGTCTTTTTTTTGAGACAGGGTCTCTCACTAGACTGGTGCTCTCTAAGAAGGCTAAACTGAGATGCTGTGAGCCCAGGGGTCCACCAGTGTCCTTCTCTCCAGTGCTATGATTACAGGTGTGTACTATCATCCCTGGATTTTCTTCTATCTCTTTTTTTCTTTCCTTGTGTGGGTTCTAAGAATAGACCCCAAGTCTTACACTGTATAGAGTGAGATGTCCAGCAGTCTATCTGCTTCCTCTTGGTCAACACCTTTCTCATAGTTTGCACATTGACTGCCCTTCTATAGCACTCACTCAGTAGGAAATATCCCTCCATCCTCATGTCCACCCCTTCATCAAACCCTCTCCTCCCTTCTCCCACCTTGACTGGATGGGGTCATTCAGTGTCTTCTGACACTGTTACTCGTTCCTTTTCCTCCTTCTGTCCTTACTCTGTCTCCTCTTCCATACTTCAGCTCCTTCAGGACATCATTTAGCTACCATCTCCAACATGTAAACTTTCTCCACTGATATTGTTAGAAGGATGTTGTCCCCCACATGAGCCTAATTGAAATACAACTGGAAGCTTCCTAATCTTCAGACTTTAATGACCTCACCCAAGCTTGGTATCCTTAATCATTTTTCTGTTTCATTCCTTAAATAGTTTTCTGTTTTTTCCGGATTCCTACAAATCTTTTCTTACTCAGTCTCGGGAAAATGGAGATATAAAATTCATGTTCTTCACAGTCAGGGGATAGTCACTTCCCAACTTCCATCACTTTAGTTTGTCTACAAAGCCCACATGGACATTTGCAGTCTGGTTGGTATCTCCCTCTCCCTTTTCGATGAGTGTTCGCCCATCAATAGATGATGTTGTACTAGCCCTCTTCAAAGACTACACTCACAGCTTTTGCCATGCAAATTCCACTTCCAGAGTTAGCATCCCCAGGCTCTTCCCCTACCTCCTATCTTCTATCTACCCTTCTCCTATCTTGTAAACCCCCCATTTAGTAGCTAACTCTTGAGAAGGTCTTCATATACAGACTACCTAATTAAAAGAGTTCTTCAGCATCTCTCCATAATGTAATTGTAACTCACAGGGTGGAGTCTCTGGCTCGTGGTTCAGGGAGCAGAATCTACTATGGCTGACAAGGCATGAGAGGTGAATTTTCCTCCTGTCTATGGAAGCAGGGGGTGTGAACCTTTCACAAATCTTGGTGGATCAGAAAGCAGAGATCTTAGACTGAACCCAAGTCCAGGCTATAACCACCTAGCCCCACCCCTACCATCGGAACCCTTGTGTCTAAATGGTTCTACAATTTTCATCACAGCACCAGTCACAGGGAGACAAAGTGTTGGAATGTATGATCCTATGGGGGACATTACACATCTAAGTCACAATAACGTGGAGTAAGATGCAACCACATGGATGGCCTTCTCTTCAAACCTAAACTAGGGAGTTCTCCATTTGGAGACTAGCAGAGATAAATGTGAACATTTTCTGCCCAAGACAATAATAATGTGATGTCCAGAGCAAAGACTTACAATGCCATACCTCAGAATTGTGATCTGTAAATTAGAATGATACAACCTCCTTTATAGAATTATGTAATTATTCGACTACCACCCAGCAAGTTAGTAACAGGTGGAATTAGAAGCCTGACCTCCCTTACTTCACATTTGTTTGTGATGTCTGTCTGAGTGACTGTAAATGTGTTTACATCTATGCAGATAGTCCAATGGTAAGCTCTGTAATCAACTGCCATTTGCTCAGTATCAACTTAACTCAGCAAGATGACATGAAGAGTCTGGGACTCTCTTCATCTGTGGCTGTGTACCTGAAGTGAAAAATCACCGCATTTCATATCACCAAACATTCTGCTCTAAGCCGTAAGACTATGACCAGATGGTATGAACAGCTGATTTTCCTTAGAAAACGGGGTAAGAAAAGGCAGGAAATAGAAGAATACAAAAATACTTTTCCAAGTTTGAGGGAGGAAACAGAAGTTGTGCAGAAGAGAGTAAAAACTGCACTTTAAGACGATTAGGCTGAAGCTCAAAGATTTTTAGCAAAAGCTATACATGATCATGCCAGGGCTACCATAGTTTCTCCCCCCCCCCACAAACATCTTTCTAGAGCAGTGGTTCTCAACCAATCTAATGCTACAACCCCTTAATACAGTTCCTCATGTGGTGGTGACCCCAACCATAAAATTATTTTTGGCTTCTACTTCAGAACTGTAATTTTGTTACTGTTATGAATCATAATGTGAATGTCTAACATGGGATCCTAAGGGGGTCGTGACCCACAGGTTGAGAACCACTGCTCTAGCGGAAGGAAATTCGCACATCTAACTTCCAAGCTAAGTGACCAGAAGTCAATAGAAAATAGAGCCTGGAGGAAGACCTTTGCCGCCCTCAGCGAGAGAGTCAATGCCATGGCACCTCCCTGGCTGCTGGTTGTTTTTACTTCTTTCTGACTGTTTGGCATATAAAATTTGTATATGTGTATCTGCACAGGTGTACAGAGGCCAGGAGACAACATTGGCTGTCCTCAGGCTCCACCCACTTTATCAATGAGACAGGCTTTCTCACTGGCGTAGAATTTGCCAAGAAGGCTAGGTTGGCCATAGGGATCAACACATGACTCTGTCTCCCAGCAACAAGATAATAGGAGCAGGCTACCATGGTGGGCTTCTTTTATATGGCGCCTTGGAATCCATTTCAGGGCCTCAAGCTTGCCTTTCTATCTGAACTCTTTCTCTAGTCTATACTTTTTATTAAAATAAAAAAAAAATGATGATGGTCTAGTAATGAATGTGCTTTGGTTGGCATTGAACCAACATTTGCTGAGAATCTCCTGGTATCAGGGAAAAGAGCCTAAGCTACAAGCACAGGACAAGCCTTTCATTCTCATTCTGCTTTAGCAAGATTGGACCATCATCCCTTGTATGTAAAAACACGAAGGATCAGAAAAATTAAATTCTTTGCTTGAAGTGAAGAAGTCCCATGGGGTTTGCATTAAGTTAGTGTGATGCTAAAACACATTCATTAAAGGAGAGGTTCATCCATTGATGATGATTCTGAAAGAGCTTTGCTATCTATTGTCACACTCATTATGATCTCTCCCCCACATCTCCTGGCATAGTTTGATCTCTGTATTTTGTTTTGTTTTTTGTTTGTTTGTTTGTTTATGAGATCCATGCTTAGATAATCCGTGTCCAGAATGCTCCCATGTTGGCTCTATGTTGCCAAGGAGAGGGGATGCATGGGTAATCTCTTAGGAAGCACAGCAGGGCAGCAACAATCCATCAGTCAGGCAGTAGGCTCCAGGGCCCGTTTCTTCTGCTACACCACTGGCAAGAGAACAAGTGTTAATTATTCCACTTCCACTCTGTTCTACAGAGACAGCAGTGACTGTGCAGAAAGGCAGGGCATGTGATCAGCTCCAGTCACAGGAGCTTCTCCTCACAGGAAGTCACCACACTGTATCACTCTGAGGATGAGAGCCCGCCCGTGCCAGGGGTGGCAGGGTGGCAGCTGCCTAGAAATGCATCCAAGTGGCACAGTTCTATGTCCCTCTGGTTTCTTGCTTCTCTTTTGTCCCATGTCTTGTTCTCTTCTTTGCTTTTTTTCTCTGTCTTCTTAGCATCTTTTATATTCAGCTTCCCTATGCTGTTCATTAGAAACTGCTGGTGCTTTCCTTCCTCCCTCCTTCCCTCCCTTCCTTTCTTCCTTTCTTGTTTTATTGTTTATTTCCTTCTTTAATTCTCTCTCCGACCCACTTAAGCGTACTAAGTAGCCATGTGTTTTTCTACAGGGGACCAGCAGAAATTAGCAGAACACTCTTGTACGAGACAATCACTGCAAAGACTTTGTACATGCCTCATTTTGTAGAGAAGCAGAAAGTGGGAAGGTGTGGGTCAGTTAGTGGTAGATCCAGAACTAGCGCTCTCTCGCTTGACAGCCGTTACTAAGTTACTTCACCAAACTCCACTAAATAATGTAATTCTCCTTCATACTGCAGACTGATCCTGCTGGAAAAACTTAACTGAAAACTTCACACACAGCACAGCCATTCATTCTACCTCCTCATGTACTCTCTTCTTCTCCTGTTGGTTCTCTTCCACTCACATGCATAGTCCACTCATCAGTGCTAATGACTCAAGATGACCAGTGATGGATGATGGTCTTCTTAATCCACATTTGTGTCCTAAGACAACAGGGGTCTCATGGTGGAATGAGAACCTGTGAAGTTTTTTAACTCAGAGCCAGCAGAGAGACTCTGCCAGGTTCACATCATAGAACTATGCATTGGACCCCGCTATTGTTAACTCAGAATTCCAGAGCAAGAATGCATTGGCCTGTAGTCTGTCTCTCTACCTATATGAACTTCTTTTCTCTTTCTTGAGATAAAGCACCTGAAAGAAACAGTGAGCCGGGCAGTGGTGGCACATGCCTTTAATCCCAGCACTTGGGAGGCAGAGGCAGGTGGATCTCTGAGTTCGAGGCCAGCCTGGTCTACAGAGTGAGTTCCAGGACAGCCAGGGCTACACAGAGAAACCGTGTCTCAAACAAACAAACAAACAAGAAACAGTGAAATGGGAGAAAGGTTCCTTTTGGTTCATAACTAAAGAGACTATGTCTACTCATGATGGAACACAGACTTGGGACTCCTCTTGATGGGACTGGTTCCTAGTGGATTCAGAAGCAAGACCAGGGAATGCCAGCACTCACCACGTTGTCTCTCTCTTCTACTTATTCAGTCAAAGGTCCACACACATGATGCTGCCTATACATTTAAGGAGTGGAGGGTCTGCCCTCATCTGTTGACTATTTCTGGACATATATCTTCATGGACACACCCAAAGGTATATATTTTAGTGTCCTTGACATTTCTCAATCTAATCAATGGACAGTTAAAACTGGCTAGCACAAGAGGCCTGGGTAGGAATTTAGAATGTCAAGGAATGATTTTTTTTTTTAGACCCAGAGAGAAAAACAATTTGCCGAGTCACAGCCTGTTCCATGAGAAGTCTGAACTAACTACATTGCCCCTCTGTCTAGTTCAGAGCACCATCCCTGGGAGAGACCCATCCCCTCTAGGAAGGGAGGAAATGATGGATGCTTCCACTCCTTCCTCCCCTCTGTACTTGTTCCTGGCTTTCCTTCCTGTCTGCTTACAGGAAAGCTAAAATGTGCTGATTTTTCTGGGATCCTCCAGATTTAGCTAGGTCTGAGGTCTCTAATATTCCCCACCATTAGCTTGGAGAAAGGCTTTCAAAGAGCTCTGAGATCTTGTACTGACCCCCTTTGCCTCCTGTCACTTGCAGGGTGCCAGGCTAACCTTGACAGACAGCATTTTAGATATTTTCCCCACACCCAGACAGACTCCCACGGGATTTCCAAAGAAGCACGGGAGAGCCAGAATTGCTGTGGCTGTGGAGCCGTTTGCCAGGCCCGGAGGTACTCTTAGGAAGAATGGAAAGACAGAAAGGGAGCAGAGGAAGTTGGAGGTGGCAGGAGAAGGGGGCCCCATTTCCCGGTACTCTAGTCAGGCATTGTGAATATGGCATGTGCTTCTAGCTTTGCCAAAAAAAACCAACTAGGTAACATTTGCCTGCAAATTCCAGGGAACTGAAGCGACATACCATCTCTTGTGTGGACCAATGAGAGCAGCAGTCTTCTTGGCTCTCGAGGAAGATAAATTTTAGGATTTTTTTTTTCCCCTCCAGGAAGAAACAGTGAGTCAGGGGCAAAGAGTGTGAGACCTGGCATGAACCTCCTTGGGCTGTGAGGTCAGAGGCACAGGACCTAGCACCTATAGAGAGCTGGCCGCGACTATAGTTGCGTCAGCTAGTATCCCATGCCTCTGGAGTAAGTAACTTCATCTTTGCCTAGATACCATCTCGTCTAGATACCGACTGCATGACAACTACTCAGCAAGATATCAGAACCACCTAGCACATAGCGTAGAACGGCTCTGTGCACTGTCTGACAATGACGGACATGATGTGGAAGAAAAAGAGGTCTGTGTCAGATGGCCCTCCATATAGTTAGGTAGTTCTGGGCAACACACTCTTCTAGGCTGCGCAACACTGGCAGACAGTCCTTAGCCTGAGAACCTGCTGTGTTTCAGCGTGTGCCTGAAGGGAAGCACCCAGAATGCTCACCAGATGGGTGTTGTATAAATAGCATCCTTTGCCCACTGTTGTCGCTGTCCAAATCTCTTCATCAAAGCAAGGTCTTCTGTGTTTCTCAACACAACTGGCTACGGCCTCTGGACACCCTTCACCAGGGCCCTACTTCAGAGATCCGAGAACTCCGCAAGTCGGGGCTCCAGGCTGCCACCACCTCAGCAGCGTATTCAATCAAGAGAGCAGCCCAAGGATCCGGAAACAAGCTGAGCAGATCCAAGTCTGCAGCGGATCCAAGTGTACAGGCGCGTCTCCATCTGGACAAGTGTCTTCTGTCTGGGACACGACCACCCACGCCATTCTTTCTGATCAAACAGTCAGGCTTGCAGTGAATCAGCTCCCGTGGTAGCTGAGCGGGGCCCACTCTCCTTCTGAGGATGGAAGGTCTGTCTCCCAAACAAGCAGGAAGTGTAGGCTGTGCAGCCCTCTCCTCCTAGACAACTCATTCCCCAGAAATGGATGCATGTCTTCCGTCCTTGATTTTAGCCTCATTTGCTTTCATTATCTTGGAGAAATGTAGTTCAAAAGAGGTATGGAGTGGGGAGTCAGGTACCTTTACATCAAGTTACAGTTTTATCATTAGGAAGTGTGTGACCTTGGACTTCTAAGGACCTCTCCACACTCACTTACCTCATTTGGACTGCACAAATAGCAGTACCTTCTCATCCTACCATAGAGCCATCACTCCTCCACTCAAGACTCAAGAGATAGGAATCAAAACGAAAGATTAGCCCCAACAGTAGGGCACCACCATCACTGAAACTTGCGAGCTCTGGGGGAGGTATCCTGATTTCGATCCCTGAAGTGTTCCTTTTCTATATCACCTGAAAGTAAGTTAGAATCAGAGGCTAAGACCTGAAGACATTGGCCAGAGAGAAAGCTAGGTGTCTAGGAGTAAATAGGAGAGAAGGTTGGTTTCATGTTTTTGTTTGTTTTTACATATGTCTGTGTGGTGTACGCATGCTCACATGTATGTAGCATATATGTGTGTGCAGGAGCACTTGCACTTGTGTAAGACTACATACAGAGACAAAGGTTGACATAGGAGGTCTTCCCATGTCACGCTTGTATATTGAGGCAGGGTCCCTCTTCCTGTACCCAGAGCTCACTCTTTCAGCTACTTAGCTTTTTTGCTATAAATTACACGTTTGCTGACATGCACCCCCCACCCACCCAGGTTGTAAAATGGGCTCTGGGAATCCAAATTCCACCCTCACACTTAGCAGGGCAAATGCGTTGCACCCTGAGCTGTCAGCCCAGCCCCAGGACTGAAATTATACAGTTTTCTCCCACTAAATCCCTTCTCTAACCTTGCATTCTCTCTGTGTGTCTCAATGGAGAGATAGCAAGCCTCGTCTCTGCCAGACAGTGATGTAGGTGCCAGAATTGAAACGATGTGAGAGCTTCCAGAAGCAGAGAGTGAAAAAAAGGAGACGGCAGCATAAAGAACCATGAATGTGATATGAGAGTCTATAAAGGAACAACTAGCAGACACCTTTCTTTAAGAATCTCAGAGTGGCTGGGCAGTGGTGGCACACGCCTTTAATCCCAGCACTCGGGAGGCAGAGGCAGGCAGATTTCTGAGTTCAAGGCCAGCCTGGTCTACAGAGTGAGTTCCAGGACAGCCAGGGCTACACAGAGAAACCCTGTCTCAAAAAATAAATAAATAAATAAATAAATAAATAAATAAATAATAAAAACAAAAAACAAAACCAAAATCTCAGAGTGACCTTCCCAGATAGTCACCTATCAGAAACTTGAGTGACTTAACCAAGGTGAAAATCAGTCNCCTGTGTCAGCTTTACTCCACTCACCTGTGTTTGATTCTGAATACTGTTCTTCCCAGACTTGTGAGCAAGTCTGGTTGGCTGCATCAGAGGATTACTATTAATAATAACAGTTATTATTATTAAATACTTAACAAAATGCAAATACTATTAAATTTTTAATAATGTCTTTGCTATGGCAGGAAAAATCGAAATCCACTCTGAACTCTTTCTAGTTCAGATTCAAAGGCCTGTGCTCTTGAGAGCTCTCAGAGTCTCCCTAGATTTGACGGCAGCTTTCTGGATGCTAGCTGGTCCCCTGTCTTATTCCGATGCATTCCAAAGATTCCATCAGCTCAGGAGCTAAGAAAATTCTTAAGCCCTGTGGCTCTGTATTGGTCTTACTCCACTCTCTCACCCACCCCTAAGCTTCCTCTAACATTCACCCAACCTTACTTTATGAGCCTTTATTTATCTGAGATGCCACTACCTGAGGCAAGAAGGGGACACAGAGCCCTCAAACCCAGAAAGTCTGCAGTCTCCTCCTGACTCAGCCGTTACTGCTAAGTCTTCTTAAACAAGTTTACTGTGTTGTTTGGGCCCTGGTTTGTTTGTCTTTCCAATCAGATCACTAGATTTCACCTGATTTAGCAGGTACAGGTTCAAAGCTTATGACTGATTACTAAAGACTTAGTGAGGCATATATTGTGCTGTCAACACACAGCTTAGAATGCAGCTGCACTTCAGCTCTGGAAGCTCCTCTTTGTCTTTAAAGGAAGGAGCATCTTTAATTCTATGCTGTGCATAACCTCTTAAAGTGATCATCTTTCAAGCAGATACCTCTTGTCTCTCAGGCTCTGACACACAAATCGATTCCGTTTCAAAGTTGTACGCTTACAGCGAATGTCTAATTTTTCTCTTTCTCTTCTTTCTCCTGCTAAACCTGTTTCTGTCTTCTAGAGAAGACTTCTTTCTGCTATTAGCTATCTTGAGCCCAGGAATCCAATACTTGGAATGAGGTTCTGCGGATACATGCTGGGGCGTTTGGGCCCAGTGTCAAGAGGGATCGCTTTCCAGAACAGTCTAGACTGCATGTGGACCCAGTTCCAAGGGGAAGAGGCAGAGGCAGTACTGCCTGAGTCATGAGGCGATCGGGCTGGGACCCAGGCTTGGAGCAAGCAGACTTGTCAAGAGTGCTCTCCAGCTGGCTAGGTCCGGCTCAGCTCAGGGTAACTCTGCCAAGAGACGCTTCTACTGCTTACTTTAGGCTTTCCTCTGTGGGACGCCTTGACTATCATTGCGCTGCTGTGTATGGTTCCTCTATGGGACATAGGCAAAGTGAAGGAAACCACCCGTTCCCAGATCGTCGCTACTACCTGTGTGAGCTATTACTGTCCCTGAGTTTGCATGGATGACAGAAAATGGGGATATGCTAGGCTATGCCACCTGCCTCAAGCAGAGTCCTATTATCTGGCTTAGTTCACTGAACTCACTAGCTTCATTGTTTGTCATGGAGAGAAAAATCTGTCATTTCTTCTCGGCATGCAGGAATAGAAGCTGAGAAAGACAAGGGTTTAATTACGTGCCTGCTGCCTTCCCAGAGTCTTGCCTTCTCCAGCTTGTTCCTCAGCTTTAGACGATGTTTCATTTAGTCAACTCCAAGATGACATTATTTTATTCAGGAATGAGGAACATAAACAACGCTGTCCATTAGACTGACACACATCTGACAATAAAATACATCTTTGAAGCAAAGAACAAAAATGTCTTAAAACAAATGAAACATGGCACCTACCTCAGAAGGCTGCTGGAAAGATTAATTAAGATCATGCATCTGAAAGTGTTTCAAAAACTGTCAAACACGGTAACTTTGCTGTTGCATTTAATAAAGGCTGGGAAGAGGGGAAACAGAGTCTGAGGTCAGTGAGCCTTGTCTCTCTTGCTAGTACTATCAACTCCTTGCTGGGCCATCTTGGGCTAGGTCTCACTCCCTCAAGGAGCTTGGTTATCATTTGGGTCATAGTTTCTACTCTGCTTTTCTCACAAGTTCAGAAACCAAAGAAAACACAAAATATGATTATATATATATATATATATTTATATATGTGTATATATATATATATATATATATATATATATATATATATATTTCACCTGAAATTCAAATTCAGTCATTCAGTCCAGCATCTTTTATTTTTATTTTCCAAGCATAGCAACTTTATATAAATTAAAGGGCTCAACAATTGCTAGATCCAAGGCAATGTAATAATCACAGGAATAAAACCCAGGCATTCTCAAAGGACAGGGTGGATTAAAGGTGAGTTCCTGAGGATTAGGAGTTAAGGACCATCAGAAACTTTCAATGATGGTAGAGTCCAAAGAATGGAAGTCAAGAGGCAGCAGAGAGCACGGCTTTTATACAAAGGCTTCTAATAGAATTAGCCAGATCCACCTCTGCAAAGGTGCTTCTGGGGGGTGGGGTGGGGGGAAAGCCAAGACTTCAAACAAATGAATTTTAAAAAGGAAGAGGAAGAGGAGTAGGAAGAAGAGGAGGGAGAGGAGAGGAGACGACGAAATAAGTAATAACTACAGGAAGAATGTCCAAGTGTTGCCATGGGAACCAGCAAGATGACCCAGTGGCTAGATTCACTCCCAACAAAGCCTGATGACCTGAGTTTTGTCCTGGGACCCACATGGCAGAAGGAAAGAGGCAACTCCGAGTCACCCTCTGACTTACACACAAACATACACTAAAATGATTCTTAAAAAAAATGTCCTCTTTGGGGCCTCATTAAGCATAGGCATCACTTTATACCAAAGAAGAAAGTTCTTTGTGATTGGGTCAAGGTTCTAGTAGATAAGAATGTTCCATAAATAAAGACAAAATTGCAAATTATTGATTTGTCATGTTTCTAAGGGTTTCAAATAGGTTTGTTTCTCTTGTTCTGTCTTTATCTATAGTGTCCACAATAAACAAACAAATAAATAAATACAATGTTCCCATTATAACTTTTACAAATAGAATGTCAAACCATACCAAAATTACAAAGGTTGAATTTATTTTTCTTATCTTAGGTCCCACTACCTCATTCTTCTCAACCTGTGGGTTGCAACCCCTTTGGGGGGTCAAAAGACCCTTTCACAGGGATCGCCTAAGACCAACCGCTTATCAGGTATTGACATTGCTATTCACAATAGCAAAATTACAGTTAAGAAGTAACAATGCAAATAATTTTATGATTGGAGGTCAGCACATGTGGAACTATATTAAAGGACTGCAGCATGGGTAAGGCTGAGAACCAGTGTACTAGATAGATTCTTTAGTAACTGCCTAGGCTTAATACAAGCAAAGGGAACAGTTTGTGTAAACACATTTTGTTTGGACTTTAAGCATTGCTAAATTCAGGTCTTGGTATTTGATCACGTTGCTGAGAAATTAAAGTATGCTTGGATACCAGGCAATAATAAGAGAATGACCTTTGTAATATCTTGTGATTCATTCACACCTCTGAATCGGGTAGATAGGGGTTATGATCCCTGGTTTATCTGTGTACTACTAAGTCTTAGGGCTCCTACACAGTACTTGTCAAATTCTTGCAATAGGCTGGTGACAGCTGGATGCCAGCCCTGGTTCCCTCCCTTTCTTACTAACAGTCTTGGCACTCCAGTTAAACCATCTGTGGCTCTATTGCCTAATCGAAGAGACACAATGACTACTGCGTCTTTGCAGAGCTGTTTGTGAAAGTCCCATGAATTAATATGTGGAAGGGTATTGAAATAAAAAAAAAAAAACAATATGTTGGCATCAACAAACCTTAAATATTTAGTTAGTTTCTTCACATGACTGGGCAAAGAACCTCCACTTCCTTGGGTAAAGCTTGCTTTCTCTGTTTTCAACATATGCACCCTCAGGCACGGGAAAGAGTTAGGCAATTTTAAGTCTTGTTTGACGTGGGATCTCAAACCCCTGTTCTGGGGGGATGGGAAGTTGACCTTGACTTTAAGATACAGTCTTATAAGGTGAATGAGGTAGAGCTGGTCACTTGACAGCTGACAGGTCTAACTGCAGATCACAAAGAGAAACTACGGGGAAGGAAAATACTTTGAGAGCTTTGAGTGTTTCGTTGTATCTTATAATCTGAGCAAGATGGTTATTCATATAGAGCAGACTGCTATGGCTGGTGGAGATTCAAAATCTTCAGGGAGGGAAGCAACAACTTTAATGGACAGAAAAGTAGTTTGGAAATATGGGACTGTAGTATCGATTAAGACTGCTTTGTAAAACCAAAATATGGAAAGTAATAATGTCACCTGACAAACACAGTCTTCTATAATCCATATTGTGAGCTGTAGTCTAGCAATGTATATTTAGAGGAAGAGTAAGTCCTGGCAATCATACTTGGGGATTTGTGTTTGCAGACGTTTACATCAAAGTCTGAATAAGAAAAGGATACCCACACAACAGATAACAAAACTGAGGCAGGGACAGAATCAGATACCAGGGCTTTCGGAATTGTTAACCGATGCAGCAGGCTCACTCTGTCTTTTCCTTGGATTTTCATGCAGTTTAACTGGGAAAAGTAAAAAAGTAATAATATAATAATGACACTTTCAGTCATATCAAGGTCAGTGCCAAGGCTTCTATACTTGATTGGACTTGATTACAGTGACTTTCTCAATGAAAATGACCTTATTTAATACAAGCATTCATGGTCCTATCATCACACTGAGGTATGAAGGGGACCGGACGCTGAAGGAAAAATACTATGTTATGTTATAAACAGAAAACAAAAAGTACTTATAATCATATTCAACTCTCTGTACATATGTGTTCCTATTTGGCCTAATTGCAAAGACCATTTTAGACTGTTCAAAATAAAACAGGAATGTTCAAACTCCAATATCCATTTTATCCAAAGGGATTTGTTTTAAAAAAGCAAAAAAGAAGTGATCACTGCAATATTTTGAGATGAGCTGACAGGGAAGTGACATAAACACGGGACATCATAACTGAGTCTTGGATTTCTTGCACTCCAGAAATATGACACTCAGTTGAGCAGTAACTGGTTCTCTAAATACTATTGGGTAAATTTTCATGAAAAATGATATATTTGTGATCAGAATTCTTGTTCAAGTTAAAAGGGTTATATCTGGAGACAGGCTTTCAGTTGGCAGTTCTGAGGTAGTCTCAGGCGTCACATGGTGAGAGACAAGGAGTGTGCTAGAGACTTACCCAAACTGGTTTTGAGAGTACACTCACTCTCAAGATAACCCATTAACCCATCAATCCACTAAGTCCATCATTCATTTGAACAGTATCCTAGTGGCCTTTTGCATGTCCTAACTGATACCATCTCTTAATCTCTCATAATGGGGATTGAGTTTCATATAAGTTTCAAAGAAAAGAAGCCATGATCAAACCATGGCAGTTATTAGGTAACCCATGTATGTCAGTTTAAGGAGAAAGTGTGCATAGGCACTGTGGTCTTTTAATCTGCATGTGTATGTGTACGCTCGTGTTCACTTTCTAGAAATCTATTCTGTCATTCTCTGTAATCGTACTAAGACTGTCAATCAAAATGCTCTGTCCTTCCCCACAGGAGTCGGCACTAGAACACTAACTTGACAGAGTGTGACTATACCCTTATCTGCTATGATCTGTGCAGTGACAATGAAGGAGCCAAGAGGAAATGACAATAGTCTTATGTGGAGTTGCTATATAGACATAAGGGCACAAAATGCTTGTGGAAGTCTGTGTAAATCTAAAACTCTCAGCAACTAAAAGCTGATTATCATTAATAATGCCATATGAGTATCAGCAAAAGGGTGAAGGGAAGAAAACAAAGAAGAGAGAGAAAATCATGTCATGTTTATTTAAGCCCTGCATATGCATACACTTACTTACTTGGTGCTAAAGAACTGGCCCTTTCTTCATAAAAGAGCCCAAAGCTAGACTAATCCAAAATTGTCCAGTTCATTTTATTCCTTGTATTAATGGTATCTGAGTTTTTGTGCTTATAGCTGAGCGTCTTCTGAACAATGCAAGAAAGTCCAACAAGGTCTTGTCTCCAACGAAAATCTTACAGAAAATCTCTATGTAGAGGCAAAACAGGATTACTGTGATTGACAGGAAGGTAGGTTTGGAGAAAGTGAACCAAGCTTGATCCCTTCTCTATCCTCAAATTAGAACTTGAGACATTTCTGTCGGACCCTAGTATTTAAAGAAGCAGTTACAAAACCGTCTGTGGACCCTACTGAAGACTCAGTTAGGACAAAGCAGATATCTAATTCATCTGTCTGACTTTCCTTGATCTTTTAGTCCTTATCACAGTAGCTGCATGTAAATGCACAGAGGCTTTATGAATGATGAAGCAATGTTCTTGGTATCTTCCCAACTAAGTACCATGTTTCTTTTCTTAAAAACTATTTCCAGAGTTGCTAAGAGGAATACTTATAATAGGTAGCCTGGCTCCCTTTGCCTCTTGTTCCTTCAATATTCTGCAATTGACTTTCTCATTTAGTAGAATCTGTATAAGATTGGAATTAGGAGACCTGTTCATCAGACCCAGCTCTATTAAATCCCTCTCCCTCTCTTCTTGGCTATCCATCTCCCCGCTGGTGATGAAGGGGCTGAGCTGGGTGAGACTGAGAGCCTGTCCAAGTCTATCATTCCATGGCTCATATAGAGCAGGATATTGATGACTCACTTAGCAGATAAACAAGTTCTCCCCATGTGCAGTCTGCTAAAATAATGAGCGGAACTCTTTCTAAACAGAAAAAAATTTTCACACCCGACAGAGTCCAAAACCTCTGAGGTTTAAACAAGGGGAGCTTAATGCTAAGCAGATGAATCCTCTACAATAACATGGCAACACTCCTTGGCAAGCCATGTTCTCTTATGATCTCTTCTGAGCGGTTTGGCTGTTTTGGACAGGGACACCTGAGGTCGTCTCCAGCCCTTGCCCTGTCCTTACCCATCCCAGCACACCCTTTGCATTTTGCTGTAGAGCATCCCACTGGGCACCAGAAACAAAAGCCTCCTTTCAAAATGTCCCCCAGAGAGACTGTAACTTCATCTGTGGTCAGTTTGTAAATATGCTTCCTTTTCACTGATTTAAGCAAATATCTGTCCCAAAGGGTCCTGGAATTTGGACAAGTGACAGAAATAACAATAACTGTCACATCTCTTGCCTATCCCATATATCAGCATAAACACATGAGGTAGACAATATCCATAAGTGAAAGGATATAAAACTGAAATATAGAAAAGTATCCTGCCTAATATTCAACTTCAAGGAAGTAGATCCAGGGTCCAAACCTGGAAGCATCTCCCTCCATTTTGTTGCTTCTTGCGGTGGAAGGGTTAGGAGTCTTCTAGAGTCTGGAGTCTCCCATTGAGATCCCTCCCCTAACATCATTCCTTGATTAGGGTTTCAACGTGTTCCTTTGGCTGTTAGGCACATAAAGCTAAAACCTGAACCCTTCACAACTGGGAGTCTATCTAGAGGTATTTGTTTTTCTTTGGTTTATATGACAAAACAAACAGGATTTGTTTAATTTTATTTCACAATAAGACTATTCTCTCAAAATGGTATGTATGGTGCAGACCACGTAAACTGTGAGTTTTGCTGCCAGTGAGTTACTGTAGTATACCTAGGACCCATTAGGAAAGTGAGCCCTAGAGGACAAGTTCCATTAAAAGTTCTCAAAGGAGAAGGGGAGCAGGGAGGAGCTGTGTGTATGTAGGACTGGGAGAATGGGTGGGGCTGATTTGGGATGTAAACTGAATGAATAAATAAATTGATAAAAATATATAATTTAACAAATAGTTCACGATCTCTGAGCTGAGATGGAGCCTTACTAACTGTCCTTAAATGGACCTTTCTCATTTGGACAGAACTCAAGGCAGAGATAACGCACTCAGCAAACTCAACAGCAAAAGCCACATAAAACCCCTTCAGGCAGATAATTTAACCTTAGAAAATTAATGAAGGCTCACATCTAGAGGCAGTGTGCCTTGGCAATCCCACAGAACAGTTTTCTTTTGTTAAGCTCATGTATTCTCTGCCGTGTTGTGCTGTCAAATTGAATGTAGAAAGCAAGCTCTGTAAGACCTTTAAGGGAAGCTAAGATACAATGAGGCAAAATCTACAGCTATGTCTCTAAGAAGATCAATTCCAAGGGCATCTGGTCATGTCACTGTGCTCTGTAAAGACTGAGAATATTCCTGCGGGACCTTTCAGTTTAATGACAAGACCATATGTTTTTCTCTGACTGATGGACAATTTTCATTTACTCAGACATGGTACATGTCACAACCAATTCTGTTTAGCTTCAAGTCACAGACACCTGGGATAGTGTCGTCTTCTTTTTTTTTTTTAATTTTTTTATTAGATATTTTCTTTATTTACATTTCAAATGCTATCCCGAAAGTTCCCTATACCCTCCCCCTGCCCCTGCTCCCCTACCCTCCCACTGCCACTTCTTGGCCCTGGCATTCCTCTGTGCTGGGTCATATAATGTTTGCAAGACCAAGGGGCCTCTCTTCCCAATGATGGTCAACTAGGTCATCTTCTGCTACATATGCAGCTAGAGACACAAGATCAGGGGGTACTGGTTAGTTCACATTGTTGTTCCACCTATAGGGTTGCATCCTGCTTCAGCTCCTTGGGTACTTTCTCTAGCTCCTCCATTGGGGACCCTGTGTTCCAGCCAATAGCTGACTGTGAGCATCCACTTCTGTGTCTGCCAGGCACTGGCATAGCCTCACAAGAGGCTGCTATATCAGGGTCCCTTCAGCAGAATCTTGCTGGCATGTGCATTAGTATCTGGGTTTGGTGGCTGATGATGGGATGGATCCCTGGATGGGGTAGTCTCTGGATAGTCCATCCTTTCATCATAACTCTAAATTTTGTCTCTGTATCTATATCCTTTCATGGGTATTTCGTTCCTTATTCTAAGAAGGAATGACGTATCCACACGATGGTCTTCCTTCTTGGTTTTCTTGTGTTTTGCAAAATGTATCTTGGGTATTCTAAGTTTCTGGACTAATATCCACTTATCAGTGAGTGCATATCTAGTGACTTCTTTTGTGATTGGGTTACCTCACTAAGGATGATATCCTCCAGATACATCCATTTGCCCAAGAATTTCATAAATTCATTGTTTTTATAGCTGAGTAGTACTCCATTGTGTAAATGTACCACAGTTTCTGTATCCATTCCTCTATTGAGATATTGCTACGTAGCGCTGAGCTTCTGGCTATTATAAATAAGGCTGCTATGAACTTAGTGGAGCATGTGTCCTTATTACCAGTTGGAAGATCTTCTGGGTATATGCCCAGAAGAGGTATTGCTGGATCCTCNGGTAGTACTATGTCCNATTTTCTGAGGAACCACCAGACTGATTTCCAGAGTGGTTGTACAAGCTTGNAATCCCACCAGCAATGGAGGAGTNTTCCTTTTTCTCCACATCCTGGCCAGCATCTGCTGTCACCTGAATTTTTAATCTTAGCCATTCTGACTGGAGTGAGATGGTATCTCAGGGTTGTTTTGATTTGCATTTCCCTGATGATTAAGGTTGCTGAACATTTTTTCAGGTGTTAGTGTCATCTTCTATATGGTCATTTTCTGATACCTCTATGCAGCAGTGCCTCTCTTTGACTCAGACATACTCACTCATCTTTCAGGACTCAGAGTCTTTCTCCACCTCTGCATGGACTTGATTAGGCTTCAGGACTCATCAGGCTTAGCTAAATCACAGGTAACTCAGAGAGCGTTGTGTCTGCCCTTCAACTTCTGCGATCCCTCATTATGCTCTGTCTCCTTACACAGCAGAGTCAGCTACGTTCAGCTCTTGCTTCCTTTCCTTTCACCCTTTCTGTCCTGCCTAAGGTTACATAACAGCATTTTATCAAGAAAGAAGTCAAGTCACACAGTGAACTTAAGGCATGTAAGAGCTCTTTAGGTTGACATAGCAGTAACACAACTAACAATTGTGCTTGCCCTCCAGAACTTACCATTCATGGAAGTGAACTGCTTGTGCACCTGCAGCTAAGGAGGTGTGCTGCTCTTAGACATAGAGTACTAGGGAACCTGGTTGGCAGCCATTTTGATAAGAAATGTAGGGCAGTCCCACCCTAAGACTTCTCAAGCAGTCTCCCTGGGATAGGTGTCTATTAGCCAGTGGGAATACTGAAGCCTTTGAGATGAGGACAGTGGGAAGCTGTAAGACAAAACTAAGGGATGAGGAGGGTCAGTTGTCTGGTGATCCTATCCACTCCTCTACTCTTCAGATGGTACTTTTCACTAGCCATGCCTGAAAGGCTAGTTATATTGGCAGGTTATCCTAGGGTTGTCAGTAAGGGTATCATTATTCTAATATCATAAATGGTGATTAAACTCAGAGTGAATGACAACTGAGTACACACATTGAGAGAGGGAGAGCACTGGGTTCTTCTTAGTCTCTATTATAGAATATCTCTGTTCTAGCCCATTGACCTCTAGGTTTTGGGTCCAGCAAGTTCCTGCTACCCTACTCTACTAGATGTCAAATAACCTTTCAATGGTCAAAACAGATGAAACCTCTGTGTGCTTCAGTGATATGAATTATTGATATGGTCTTTCCTCATGATCTGGAGTGCCACAGATGCAGACATAGACAAATATGGTGACACATGCCACCCTAACACTTGGGACATCAAAGCAAGAGGATCAAGTCTAGTTTGAACTACATGAGAATCTGTCTCAAAGGAGAACAATAGCATAGAAAATCTCTTTTGGGGTACATTTTTGGATGATATGCACACAGTTTGTAAAGAATGCTACATAGTGTGTGTGTGTGTGTGTGTGTGTGTGTGTGTGTGTGTGTGTGTGTGTGTGTGAGAGAGAGAGAGAGAGAGAGAGAGAG
>NC_034596.1:14214416-14219910 GCF_900095145.1 Mus pahari
GAGAGAGAGAGAGAGAGAGAGAGAGAGAGAGAGAGAGAGAGCAACAAACTACAGGAAATAAAATTTAACAAGAACCCCCTCACAGTGACAATAAACTATAAACTAAACTCATTGGGGGATAATGTCAGAAAAATAGCTAGAGAGTTAGAGTTCCAAGGTTGTCAATCTTACACAAATAAGTAGTTCTACAGGCAGATGTGTGGCTCCAAGAGTAATCTATGTGACCTACACTGAGCATCCTGGAGCCAGTACACTGTCTCCAGGGAATACACACTGATGCTGGTGAACCCTGTCAAAACAACATAAATGAACTATGCTCACATGCCAATCACATCTGTGTTACCCTGGGAAATGTCTTGGAAGGAAAGTAAATTGCATGGATTCTTTAGACTGCTAAGCCAAAAATTCACTATTTGCACAAACATTCATTGGTGCATGACTATGGGTCAGTTGCTGCATGAAATCTCAAGAGTCAGTGTTACCTGGCCCACTCAAGAAACTTGTAGCTATTCTCCTACAGGCTCCTAACTGGTGACCACAGCATTCAACAGAAGTGATGTCAGTAAAGAAAGATTTGTTTTGAGTTCATGGTCTCAAGGCTGTTTCATCCTACCATGGTTGGAGAGGCATGGCAGAATTCACAATGGTGGGAGCACTTAGCAAAGACTCCTCATAAGGCAGAGGGCTGAAAAACAGACAGTGCAGACAGAACCTCCAGCCACACCCAACCACTTAACCTCCCCATCTCCTTCAAGTAGTGCCATAAGCCAGAGAGGTCCAAACATGAGCCTATGGGACCTCAAGCCATAACAATGGGCTCAAAGAGCTTAAGCATTCAATTAGATCATGGTTGTAGTACAGTATTTATAGCTTTGTATGCCACCCTGGCTGTCAGCTGGACTTAATATATTAAAAACCACAGTCTACTATGAGGAAGAAAGTGAGTCAGGAGACATTTTTAGAAAGCATGCCTTCTTCAGCTCACCCAAGGCCCCTTGCTTTTCTTCTGTATGATTTGTGCTTCTTCCTTCCCTCCTCTTCCTTGGGATTCTTACCATATCCTCATGCTCAGGATAACAATGTTATGCATGCTTTTCTGCTGGGTGCCCTAGGGTATCTCTAGGTCCTCTGGCATTTACTCAGTATGCATTTGATGATCCATGCCTATGCCTATACACATGTGAATCACTTCAAAGCATGACTTACTGGAATAAGTGGCCCCAGAGCTACACTGAAGGTTGCTGATAGAAGAAGTATCACTATGTATCTTGACTCCCTTGATATTCAATGTCCCCATTAATAGAAGTGGGCACACCAATTAGGTAAAGTCTAAATTTCCTTTGCTAGGTGGAGAATATTGAAATAGAGGCCCATAATTCCTAAGTTAAGTGGGTTTTTTTTCTTTCCCAACTCTGGTTCTATAGAGTTATCAGTAAGTTAACAATTCAATGACCAGGCACTTAGACCTAACTCTGCACTTTCCTGAGAAAGGATCATTCCTATGCATGGTTAGTCTTGATTGCCAGCTCATTAGAATTCAGAAAACACTATGGAAACAAGTATTTTAGCATATTTGTGAGAGGTTCCTAAATGAGGCTAATGGAAGTAAAAGACTCATTTTCAATGTGGGTAGACCATTCCATAGTGTGGAGTTCTGAACTGAATAAAAGGGCAAAAGCAAGCTTAAGTACCAGCATGCATCTCCCTCTACTTCCTGATAGTAGATGTACTCTGACCAGCTACCTCAAGCTCCTGATGCCACCATAAATTTGCCACGATGATAAACTATACCCTTGATCTATCAGCCAAAAAATAAAAATCATTCTCTTCCTTCCTTAAGTTGCCTTAGGCATAAAGTACTCATCCCTTCCCCAAGACTCATGTGTTAAAGCCTTGGTCTGAAGTTGGCAGATGGGATCAATGTGAAATGAGGGCTGACCTAATCAATGTATTAATCCATTGATGGATTTAGTAAAGGATGGCTTTACTGAGAGGTCATGGAAACTTTCGGAGATGGTGCCTAGCTGAAGGGAGTTGCTCACTGGAAGCACATCTTTGAAGGTTATATCATATCACCAAAATCCTTTCTCTCTTTCTCCATTCTCAGCTATCCTGGAGTGAGTAGCTATCCTCTTCCATGCCCTTCTGCCATGATGTGCCAGCAGCCTCAGTAAAGTCAAATAATAAGAGAGGGAGTCATAGACTGGTCCTCCCAAACTGACTTCTCTGAAAACATGAGTCTAAATAAATTCTCTTCCACTTAAATTATTCAGGTATCCTACCACAGCAACAAAAATCCTACTAACATGATGCTTAGGAAAAGCTATCAGAGAAAGGTTGGCCTCCTGCAGTATGGTACATCTCTTCCTTTTCTTGGCTCTTCTGCCCAGGACACCATGAAAATAGGAGTCGTACCTGCAGAAGATAATAGAGAGCACCAATACTCATAACCAAAACCAAAGCCAAAAGAAAGGGTTCTGGGTGGGTCCTCTTCTTTTCCTCCTGTGCCCCTCCCAAGATGAACACTTAGTGTTTCCCCAGGTTGTTCTTATCATCTTGTGAGGCACACAGTCTCTGCCTGTGCAGCCAGAGTAGACAGAACATCAATGTTCTCAGATTCTGTCCAGGCCAACAAATCTCACACTTCCTTCCCAGGAGGGGAAGAGTGATCTCAAGGGTGGAAGCCATTGTTACTCCTTCCTGTGGGCTGGGTTGTTCCAGGAAGGATGTGTACTTCCCCTTGAAACCTTAATTTATTTACTTTTAAAATGGGAAATGATCAGGCATTGGAATCCTATTGAAGCTAAAATACCTTAAACTTTGTGTTCCCAACTAGCTCAGAACAGGGCTACTGCCCACACCAACCTCATAGAACTGAGTAGACTGTTTCAGAGGGAAAACTATTCCTCTGGGATAGAATTTGCAATTCTCTAAGCATGATCTACTTAGATACATTTCATGGATGGTGTGGAACAAGGAGCTGAAATCAGAAAGGCATGGCCCAGTTTGTCCTTCAAAAAAGAACTCTATGAAAGTGACTCTTTGACAGCCCCTAGCAGTTATCTCTTTCAAGTTTGTCTCTGTATATCTGAGGTCGTGGTTTTCTTAGAATAGTCTATACATTGACTGAGAGTAAAACTACTGAATCTTAATGGTCGGTGTATGCTTCGGAGCTCTGCTTTGGGTTGACACACACTTGTCCATCCTAAATCAGTGACTATGCTTCTTTGAGCTTCCTAACACTGGCATTTCTTCCCAGTACATTTTCCATGCATGTGATTCCAACTTGATCCTATAGACACAGGAAGGCCAGGAAGATGATCCAAGACAAATAGATAAAGAAAATCACTAACCACTCAAATAGCAGTGGCAACATCGTACCAGGAAAGAAGTAGGATACAGTTAGTTCCCAAAACATATTAGTGGCTTCATTGCTAAAACCTCAACCACTGGAAGCTTTAAGAGACAATCTGGTAGCACTTTGATTCAAATATTTATAACTGTGGGAGAACCATTTGTAGAAAGATAATTGGACCTCTCAGTAGTTCCAGGAATAAAGAAAATGTGTTGGACTCTACAGGTATAGAACTAATAAAATAAATACACACACACACACACACACACACACACACAAGGAATTCATGACACTGGCTTACAAGTAATGGTTTGAGTAGTCTAACAATAGCTGTCTCCTGATGGAAAGGCCAAGGATGTAGTAGTTGTTCAGTCCACGAGAGCTCAGTAACCCTAATCTAGTGTAGAGTTCCAGAGAAGCTATAAGGAACTGCCGGTCTTGAATCTACATTGGAATCCCAAAGAATTAGGCTTTAACACCAGTGAAGGAGTATCACAGTAAAAGGATAGATGAACTTGCCAGCAAAAGTGACGACAAGCAGTCAATAAATAAATAAATAAATAAATAAATAAATAAATAAAAGATAAAAGGCTTCATTCTTCCATTTCTTTTATGTAGGATGCTGCCTGAAGGTGTGACCCAGCTTTAGGATGAATCTCCCCACCTTAAATGATCCAACAGAAAAAAATTTTCACATGTCAGAGGACTAAAGGACACTATGAGAACATAGCACACAAAACCAGCTAAGCAGGTATCATAGGGGCTCACAGAGACTGAAGAGACAAACACAATGTATGGGTCTGAGCTAGGTCCTCCGCATATACATTATGTCTGTGTAGCTTGGTGTTTTGTGAGATTCTCAAGGAGAATGAGAGTGGAAGTTGGTAGGTGGGTAGTCGAAGGGCTCTCTAGCTCTTTTGCCTATGCTTGGGGTCCTTTTCTTCCAACTGGTTTGCCTTGTCCAGCCTTGCTATACGGGTTTGTGCCCTTCTATTGTATCTTGTTAGGCCATGTTCAGTGGACATCCCTGGGAGGCCTGCTTTTTGGGGGGATTGGGGGAGGGGTGATGCATGGATATGGGATCTGGGAGATAGGGAGGTCAGGGTAGGGTCTGGGAGGAAGGGGAAACTGGATTTAGGAGGTAATACATGAGAGAAGAATACAAGGGGAAAGAAAGGCAATCCTCCGCAGGCATGCCCAGGTGTTTGCCTTTTAGTTGATCCCAGATGTCGTCAGGTTGACAATGAAGATACGTGCTCACAGAGAGTTAATGAAGACTGTGAAGAGTCATAGTCTCTAAGGATGCCCTAATAAAAGTACCTTCGGTGGAGTGACTTATAAACAACTGGCATTTATTTCTCAAACTCCTGAAAGCTAGAAGTACATGATCAGGGAGCCTGTACCTGGGCTCTAGTGAGGGTTCTTTTTTTGAGTTGTTCTTATATGGTTGTCACACAGGACAAACTAGGTCACTGGCCTCGTTAAAAGGCCCTATTCCCAATTTTATGTGTTCTTTATTGTAATATAGACATTCCATCTGTCTCTAGATACCATATCCTGAGGTGGTAGGATGTCTGCATAAGAGTCCTAATTAAGGTGCATATATACGCAACCCACTGTATAAAACCGCAATATGTTGAGCTTCAGACTCAGGATATAATATGTAGTGTAGAACCTCAAAGAAAATTAAACGCTAAGGCAGATGCATTATGGCAAGACAAAGGTAACAGTTTGGGAAATCCGAGTCTCTGCTATATCTTGGTTGATTTTCCTATAGATTCTAGCTACCCAGATTCTAAAGCCTCCATCTTGAAAAAGTACTCTTTCTCTCCCTGTATTAATAACCAACACTCCTTCTTATGTGCAGAGATGTAAGGCTCTCCAGTTTGTAAAGCCCCCATTTATGAATACCAGGTTAACTTTTTGTGTTACATCCCTTCATATCCCAGCTACATAGTCTAGATAAGTTTCTAACATATCGAATTCAGAAACTACTGCCATTGTGTCTGCCCTGTTTAACTGTGCACTAAAGAACTGTGAGTATCTAGTGTGTGTCCAACTTTCTAATACTGTATAGCAATGCTGTCATCTACAGAGTTCATACTCAAGAACCACACAATTAAACTATTAAAAAAAAAA
>NC_034596.1:14220040-14221539 GCF_900095145.1 Mus pahari
TTTTTTTTTTTTTTTGCTGCCGCCCCAGCCAAACAACAGTATGCTCAAGGTTCAGAAAGAGACCCTCAGCACTCCAATATGGATATAGCTTTCTAGTGGAACTACGGCCATTTATTTGGATATCAAGGGACAAAGGACGATATAGATATCTCAGGAATCCCTTGACACAAGCAAGATTTTACCCTGGTGCTCAGAGACCCTTATCATGGCTCACTGGGGAGACATGGTGACTATTCACAGTGAGTTCTTGCTGAATCTAAACTCAAATCAGGTCCACAGACTCTGCCATCATACACCGTGGCCATTTTCCCATTCTCTACAATTTCGTAGTTGACATACTTGCAGAATCAAGACCTTCTTTTGTGTCCTTGACCTGTTGGGTCAGAGTGGGTGTAGAAGAGGGAGCCAAATAAAAGGTTCTGAAGTTGGCTGGCCACCTACTCCACTCCCATGTAGAAGGCAAATAGAAAGCAATATTGCATTCCTAGGCAGAGGAATGCGCCACCCCAAAACGTATAGGATGGAAGATTTGTGCTTTCTCCTACATTTCCTGCAGAAGCTAGATGGATCCTGGAAATACTTGTTGATAGTCACGATATCAGTCAAACATTTACCCAGTAAAGATAACTTTCAAAATATGGTATCATTGTGTCTGTGCAGACTAAAATGGCTTTGGATACATAGTATGTGTTCTTTACAAGCATATTCATTTCTGACCAAATATAGACAACAATACATGTGCCCTAGTTTTCTCTGGCCTATATTGACTGCTTCTTCCCATAGTGGATTCTGAAGAGATACAGAAAAACTTTCCCAAAGAGTATCCTTGTACTCCATTAAGTTGACCATATTATGCTAATTAAGGAGGATGAGCAGAGCCTGAAGAGCTATGTTAAAATGTCTATAATCAAAATCCAGAAGTTAAAACTTCAGAAGATTGGGGTTCTGGTGCTTGACCAATGTTTTAAAAGATTAGGGACAGTTTAAATGGCTGCATTTCTCATTTCTTACCTCAAATAAAGAAACACAATGCCTATCAGGCCTCTTGTGTCCACAAAGAAACAAAAGATTGTGAAAGCATATGTAATTATAAAGATATTTGCTTATGTTAATTATATTAAACATACTCAATGGTTTGACGTAAAACAGTAACAATGCATAGTATGTCTTATAATCCATAGAAATCAAAGTGTGTGACTAAAAGAATACAAGCTGTATGTGGGTTATTCTTGCCAATGTGGTGGAATTGACACTACCCAGGAGAATAATAAAGCATACACTGACTGTGAAGCCTGAGGATGTTTCCAGACACGATTAACTAAGCGGGGGAGGGTCTGCCTTGAGTGTGGGTGGCCCCACACCATGCCTGGGGGGGGGGGGCTGAACGAAATAACAAGGAAAAAAGGAAAGGCTTCACAGGTTTTCTTCTACCCCATTCTCTTCCCTTCCTCTTCCCTTCCCTTCCCTTCCCTTCCCTTCCCTTCCCTTCCCTTCCCTTC
>NC_034596.1:14221649-14247682 GCF_900095145.1 Mus pahari
CCCCTCATCCCCCCCACTCACTTTCTCTCTCTGCCACCACCATAGAAACTCCTCTATTCTAACTTGATCCTCTCTAACATCAGTAATTGAATAAATCTCAAAACTATGAGTTGTTTTTCTCAGGCATCATTTTGTGTCAGCCATGAAAAGTCTGGCAGTATGACTGAAAAGGGTAAGAGGAGTTCACCATGTAAGGTTCTTGTGTAGCAAGTGAACTTCATCACCTACAAGTATATTATCTAAACTGGATGCTCTGAATCCTAAAGTAACCATCAAAATTGTAATGTAGGCAGGTATAGTTTATGAGCCAACTAAGGAGATCCATTGGAACAATTTTGAAAAAAAAGAAAGAAAGAAAAGTTCCACCAAACAAAAGCAATAGAGTAAAAGTCATGGAGGATACATAAACATAGATGAAACAGAAGAGAACCTAATAGAAAGCTGGATGATGCAAGACAGGCTACACTGATAATCACATTATGTGTCATTAAAAATCAGGCACTGGGCTGAACGAATGCATCAGCAGTTAAGAGTTATGTGTGACTCCTGCAAAGTTGCATGGTTCAGTTCCCAATACCTACACTGGGCAGTTCACCACCAGCTGAAACTCTAGTTCCAAGGGATGTGATGCCCCTATGGGCCCTGGCACATGTACACATACACATAAATTAAAACAAATCTTGTTTAAAAGTGAAGAGTGTTATATTTGATTTAAAAAATGGACACAGAGTAAGCCTCTTGTCAGAAAACCACCAAAAATATGAATAAATGATTATAATAAAATTAAGGGATTATTTTTAAAAGATACATCATAAAGTACTACCGAAGAGTGGATGGCAAAACTAACACCAAATCATGTACATGCCAGAGTGAAGAGTCTTAGCAACAGCTAGGAAGGCGTTTCATAATGATAAAGGAGTCAGTTCTTTAAAGAAACTTGTTCCTAAACAGTAAGGGATATGAAAATCCAATATCTCAAATACAAGAAGGACAATTCTTGTGAAAATGCATAAAACCCTCCGGAGATTCCAGTCAGGGATGTTAATATCCCATTTCTCAATAACCCAACTGATAAAACAGAGTGAAACTTAGGGCCATATAAATGGCATTTGTTCCTACCTATATATTCAAGATTGTTCTAGAGTTTTAGGTCCAAACAACAAGGAAGGGAAAGAGAGACAAAGCACCAATCGGGAAGAAGGGAAAGTGGTCACTTATTTATGACATGATCATCGATGTAGAAATCCTCAAACAGGATCCTCGAAAAGCTACAAAAACTTGTTAGTAAAACTTAATGACCTAGGTACAAAGTTAAAGAGTGTCCTAAGGACGTGTAGTGTGCTCTGTTCATTGTATGTTAAAAGTACCTCAATACTTCTGTTTTTAAAATCTATAAAAATGATACAGAGTAGACCAGATAGATAGACTGGTGGTTAAGAACATAGACTGACCTTACAGAATACTCACGTTTGATTCCCAGAACCCAGACTGCAGCTCACAACTGTCTGTAACTCCAGTACCAGAGCATCCAATGCCCTTTTCTGGCTTTTGTGAGCACCAAACACATACATCATTCATGGACATATATGCATGCAAAATACTCATACACATAAAACTAAGAAATAAATAAATGTTTAAAAAACATCAAACTGAGATAAAGAGTAAAAACAGAAACTATCGAAAGGGAAGGCAGGTAGAATTGTCTAGTGTTTAGGTTGTAACTATAAAATACAAAGTAGGACAAGAACTCCATTGAAGTTTAATTATTTCAAAGGAGTTTGCAATAATTGAAGTTCAAGAATGCATGCAGCACCTCTGAGTATTAAAATGAGACTCCTACTCAATGAGCATTACAAATGAAGAAAAAGCTCATGAATATCTAGTAAATAGTAATTGTCACTGTTCTGTTGCTATGAGGAGATAACATGACCAAGGCAACTCTTATGAAAGAAAGTATTTTATTGGAACTTGCTCACTGTTTGAGAGTTTAATCGATTAGCATCATGGTGGGGAGTATGGAGAGACAGACGCTGTAACACTGAGAGCTACATCCTGTTCCACGGGCAAAGAGAGCCTTGCCCTGGCACGGACTGTTGCAATCCTAAAGCCCACCCTTCAGTGACATACTTACTCCAACAAGGCCACACCTCCTAATTCTTCCAATCCTTTTAAATAATGGTAACCCTTGGTAACTAAGCATTCAAATATATGAGCCTAGGGAGACCATCTTATTCAAACCACCACAGTAATTAAAAGTAAAACCACAAATAATCATAGGAGAATAAGAAGGGTTTTGTTCCAAAAAGAAAGAATGGAAGGTCAAGATGAAAAGAACCTACTTGATTATAAATACTCTGACTGGTACTTACCATATTTCTAGAAATGATGAATGCCTATTACACTAGTGTCCAATTGTAATGGATCACTTTGAGTGTCAAGTGGATCTGGAATCCACTGAGACAAGAGTGGGGAGATCTGTGAGGGTCCTTTTAGGAGGACAAATCAAGGGAGACAGAACCCTCTCCCAGGACAGATGTACTTTCCAAAGATGGCCTAGACATAAAGACATCACAGAAAAGCAGTCCTGATGTCTGCCTGCCTTTCTTTCTTACTGTTGCATGCATCCATCCAGTTAGCATCACTCCCACCATCCTTTGCTGCTATCACAACCCAGTTTTTCCTGCCTTCAAAGCAAAGTGGAGATTAGACACTCTCCAAGAACTCCACAGTCCCACAGTGCCAAACTGGAATATTACTGGCACCCAGCATATTAGACTGAACAGCAATTGGGTTCCAGGGTTCTCCAGTGGGCAGATAGCCATTGTTAGAGTGCCCAGTGAGTACAGTATAAGCCAACCTAATGCTTTACTTCTATATGTTCACTCTATCAGTTCTCTTCCTCTTGAAAACCTTAATATACTACCTATGTTTTCTGATCTATGCAAAGTCTTCTGCTTTACCTGTCAGCATCATTTTCTATAAATAAAATGTGGCTGGAAATTGGGGGTGACTTTCTTCATGGCGTGTGTGTCTGGGCTGATGGCCTGACAGTCTGCCACTTCATGTGCTCTCCCCATGGTCCCTTATCCCACTCCACAAGAGTCACTGTGAACAATTCAGCAAGCAGCTTGTGTGAAATAAGGTTTTGAAATATCAAGTTTCAGTTTTCTTTGAGATACTAGCGTCTAACAACATCGCTTAAGGAGATGTCAAGGTATGTTAGTTCTTGGCACACTGCAAACTGGACAGCTTTACACAGCACAATTTTCAGTCAAGTTGGTGACAGGTTGAGATCATCCCACTGATTCTCAAGGAGTACCCTTCCTGGAATCTTCTAGCTTCCTTCCCACAGCTTTGGGAAGGTTGTTCCCTGGCATTCATCAGTACCACGCTACCTCTTTTCTCTACCCTAAGGTTCTCTGTATACATCTATATTTCTCCCCTGATCTTCTAAGACTAATAGTCTCCTTCGTTAGGAGAGGCCATAATTAAGCACAACGTTTTAACTTATTTCTATCTATGGAGTCTCTCTTCCCCAGTAAGGTCACATTTGAGTATATCATTTGACAGACACAGTCCAAAGCATAGTTCTAGGTGTTGGGGTACGCTGTGCGAAATTGTGGGTCTGTTCTTCCTCACCTACCAAAAGCTTTCTCTGATTGGCTTTAATAAAAAAAAAAATCTGATGGCCAATTAACTGAGCAGGAAGTGGGAGGTGGGACTTCCTGGAAGGGAGAGAGGAACTCTGGGAAGAAGAAGGAAAGCCTTTTTCACCAGGAGACATGGGAGGAGATGGACATAATCATAGGATTTGAAGATACAGCTAGCCATGTAATTGGATGGGACTAGGTGGTTGGTTTAACTTAGATGAGCTACTTGAGAGTCTGTCCAGCTAAGGCCTAAGCTTTGAAATAATAAAAGGTCTCTGTGTGGTTACTTGGGGAAAAAAATTGTTAAGGAATACTTGCCACCATATTAATTTCCAGCATTAATTAATATATACAGAATTTTAATAATCATTTAATCCACAACTAGGAATCACTATGGCATTTATGGAAAAGAGAGTTATGGGTTCTTCTCTTTCTACCTGTTCATAGGCATGGAGGAACAACAGATCCAAGACAGATAAAGAAAGATTGAGATGGTTCTTAAAGGTTCTATCAAGCCTCATCTGGCTTTGTGGTCCATCGGGAGTAAGGTGAGATGAACATATTGAGTGACTTGGCCTTGTGGGTCTTTTTTTTTTTTTTTTAAGAGATATCTTACTTGGTCTCTCAAGTTCACCCCAATACCTGGTTTCTTGGATGGAGAGCTATGAGGACAGGAGGTTCTTGAAGTAATATGCTTAAGTGATAGGATCCTGTACCTTAAGTTGAGAAGCCAAGCCAGTCCCCCAGTGCTGCTGCACATTCACCTCCAGACAACCTCTACTCTACTCTCTCCCTTGAGTACAGCTTAGAATGTTAATTTCCCAAAAGCAATAGTAAGGCTGAGGGATCTGTCGATACAGAGGCATTTGCCAGACTTCACGCAGAATAGTAACGTATACACGGTGAGCTAACTCATCTTAGTTACCTATTTCAGGACACAAAACAGGCTCAACAGCAGAGTATCTGATAGGACACACATATTGCCCTTGCATTGCAAACCACATTCTCTCTCTTAGGTCTGCCGAATTCTTTATTCCCACAGTGATGTAATTTGGACATGGGACCTTGCACACTAAGTGAAGGTGGAACGAACCTTCATGTGTAGGGATAGAGTCCTTTCTGTCTTTTCCATTTGAGTGAGTGACGAGAAGTCAAGTGTCTGGAACGAACCTTCATGTGTAGGGATAGAGTCCTTTCTGTCTTTTCCATTTGAGTGAGTGACGAGAAGTCAAGTGTCTGAAAGTCAGAAAGGGGTAGTTATCAGCAACCAAGTCTGCACCCTGACCCTGCACTTCCCAGGCTTGAGACTTTGAGAAGGGTATTGCTCTATCTTCCAGAGGACGTTTATCATTACTTTTGTGTTTGTTTGTTTGTTTTGTTTTTGTTTTGTTTTGTTTTGTTTCATTAGGTGGGATTTTAGCAGGGTACATATCTCCCTGACATGGGGAGATTTTTTATGGTGATGAGTTGCCCATGACAGAAAAAAAGGAGAAAAGTCTTGTGCAATGGGAATGTTCCCTTGGACTATCGGCTTTGGGGGGATTCCACAGAGATCCAAAACCCTAAGCCTTCCCGGAGATTTAAGAACTGGCAGCATGCTCCACTATGTTCATAGCAGCCTTATTTATAATAGCCAGAAGCTGGAAAGAACCCAGATGTCCCTCAATAGAAGAATAGATACAGAAAATGTGGTACGTTTACACAATGGAGTACTATTCAGTTATTAAAAACAATGAATTTATGAAATTCTTAGGCAAATGGATGTATCTGGAGGATAAGGAATGAAATACCCATGAAAGGATATAGATACAGAGACAAAATTTAGAGCTAAGATGAAAGGATGGACTATCCAGAGACTACCCCATCCGGGGATCCATCCCATCATCAGCCACCAAACCCAGATACTAATGCACATGCCAGCAAGATTCTGCTGAAGGGACCCTGATATAGCAGCCTCTTGTGAGGCTATGCCAGTGCCTGGCAGACACAGAAGTGGATGCTCACAGTCAGCTATTGGATGGAACACAGAGATCGAACAATAGGATGGAGGAGCTAGCGAAAGTACCCAAGGAGCCAAACGGGGCTGCAACCCTGTAGATGGAACAACAATATGAACTAACCAGTACTCCTAGAGCTTGTGTCTCTAGCTGAATATGTAGCAGAAGATGGCCTAATTGGCCATCATTTGGAAGAGAGGTCCCTTGGTCTTGCAAACTTTATATGACCCAGCACAGGGGAATGCCAGGGCCAAGAAGTGGGAGTGGGTGGGTAGGGGAGCAGGGGCCAGGGGGATGGTATAGGGAACTTTCGGGATAGCATTTGAAATGTAAATAAAGAAAATATCTAATAAAAAAAATTTAAAAAATTAAAAAATGAAAGAACTGGCAACCACCCTGTGGCTTTTTAAGTGGCTGTTGCATTACCAGGTTTTTTGCTTTTGTTTTATGGAGAAGTTAGATAGAGTCTTTGCCATGACCTGTTAAGGGGTGTTGGGTTTTAGACAGGGGCTAGAAGGACTTTCAACCAACACCAGAGAGTAGCTCTAGGCAGAAGACCTCAGTTGCCCCTTTAACTTGTCACAGAATGGCACTGACTGAAAGCATAGCAGGAAAAGGACAGGTTGTCTCTAGAGGAGGGAGGGCAAGGGCTCACCTTCCAGTGATGTCGGCTTGTACTGTGTCACTGCTATTGCCCCACCTTAGGCACCAGTTGTCAAACTGTATACCAGCCGCTATCTGTGGAGATCTGCAGGGACTCTGGCCCAGTGGGAGCAGTCAAGCTAAGGGGAGAGGGGAGGAGGTACGAGGCAGTCACTGCTCAAACTGGGAGGGGAAGCTCAACCACCACTGCTGCTCCAGAGTCAGAGTCAGCCAAGATGCTGCACAGAGCATGCAGGGGCTCAGCTAACAGGCAAGGTATGGTGGCTAGGTCATGGTCAATGGGCAGGAGGTGACCAAAGTGGGGTCCATGCAGCTTCTAGTGGAGAAAGATGATGGAAAACTCTCTTCCCCAGGAAGTGTAATAGCTCTTATATGACAGAAGGTCTCAGATGGTCTCAGAGTAGTTCTATTACCTTATTCCTACTGGATAGGGTCTTATATACATTTTGGGGTGCATTGGGGTCTGACAGCAGATGTTTTCTATGGGCTTGGTCTGAGATGTTAGGGATGTCTCATCTGCACATGGAGGGGCTTGGGGTGCTGCCCCTACATAACTGACTATCACGATCCTCTCCATGGGGTGCTGTGGTCACATGACAAGGGCCAGGTTGGGGGCAGGTGAAGCACCTACCATCCTCATATATGATATGCCAGGGCTTCCAAACCCATTCAACCTCATCAGGTTTCCTGGCACTGTCCACTGCCCCACACATGAGCCTGACTAGCTCAGCACAATACTTGATTTTTTACCTTCACCAACAGTATAGGTACAGAGACATTTATCTTTGGGGAGATGATGAGATTTATGTGTTCAAAGACTCCTGCCCAAATCTGGTTGGATTATAATCAAGTTCAGGGAAAGGCAGAAACTTCACTTGCCCTCTGTTCTAGTCCCCAGTCTCAAAGCTTCAGAAAGCGTGCTCATAGTGCATGTGAGTAGAAGAGGCTCCTCTGTCTTGGTACTTAAATGTTTGTACCAAGGGGGTAGTATGGAATGGTTTTAGGAGTTGGGATCCCTGAAATCAAATATACACATTGTCTTGATTTTCTACATGACTTCCTTCCATTAATTTCATTCCTTGAGTCTCACCACATTCGTTTGTGCAGCTTGCCTTTTATTTTATTTTATTTTTAGATATTTTCTTTATTTACATTTCAAATGCTATCCCTAAAGTTCCCTATACCCTGCTCCCACCCCTGCTCCCTTACCCACTGACTCCCACTTCTTGGCCCTGGCATTCCCCTGTACTGGGGCATATAAAGTTTGCAAGACCAAGGGGCCTCTCTTCCCAGTGATGGCAGACTAGGCCATCTTCTGCTACATATGCAACTAGAAGAGACACAAGCTCTGAGGGTACTGGTTAGTTCATATTGTTGTTCCACCTATAGGGTTGCAGACCCCTTCAGCTCGCAACTTGCCTTTATACCTTTAAAGACTTCATATTTACGGAGAAGGTGCTGTCTTTGATTTTGATCTTCTCTCTCCATCTCTAGGTGGACATTGCTCAGAGTTCAGTTCCCCACAGCAACATCATACACAGCTGGGGATTTAATGGCACAGATTAAAATTAAAAACACCTGACAAGGGCTTTGTATGGCCTCCATGTGTGCTTCTGCCTGGGAAGCTGGCTGTCTTCGCCCTTCTTTGCTGTTGAGACATGAGCAATGACCAGACTTGCATGCAGGAAAACAGTGGAAAGCCACAGATGATGAGTAAGGATACCTTAAGGCATGTATGAGTAACTTCTGTTCATAATTATTACAGATTGACATTCACTGAAGGTGGACCACAAAGCTTGCCGCACACAAGGATGGACTGGCAGAGAAGACCATAGTAGAAAGGACCTTGTACTGTGGAAAGAATTGTGTTGGTGACAAGAAGAGCTGGTGTTGTGGAGAGCTCTCCCCTTACAAGCATCTACATATTTGGAGCTCCAACTCACCCTGTATCTTCTGCACACCGAGCAACTCTTTCCTAGACTTGGCCCTCTCTGAACTTTGGCTACTTTTAAGAAAAAGTTAAGGAATTGAACTTGTTTAGTAGTTTTCAAACACATCTTAGTCTGTTCAGCTTGTATTGCAAAGTACTTTACACTGTAATATATAAATAAGAATAATTTCTAACAATTCCCAAGGCTGGAAAGACTGCCTTCAAGGTATCAATAGATTCCATGTTTGGGGAATATGTTTACTACTTTGAGGGCGGCTCTCCTTCCAGATCCTTACATAGAGCTCTCTTAAACTTCTTTCATAAAAGACCTAATTCATTTATGAGGGTAAAAATCATGCCTTAATCCCTTCCCTAAAGAGCACACCTCTTAATATGACTCTTCAAAGAGCACAACATTCACAAATGTAAAACATTCAGTTTTCAACTCCCTGAGACTATACTTAAACTCAATACAGAAAGTTGGTCCAAAAAGTCTTTTTTGATTGTAGCGGGCAGACATGTTCATGGTAACCCTCTGCCTTCTCCTAAGAGATACTCAATTCTAGCACCACTCCCAAGTCAAAAGAGCTCTGTTTCCTCTTGCTGAGAGCAGGAAGGGTACCCATTCCATCCTGGCATAGCACTAAGCCCTTGAAGCACCTGAACTCAGTCCTCTCTCAAGGTACCTTTGGTCCTTTTAAAATTAAAGTGAATTCCCAAGTCATAGCTAATATGAAAGCAGGGATGCAGAGCATGGGCCTGCCATCATCCATGCCTCCACCCTTACTCCTCTGTATTGCAGGGCGTTTCTTTCTGTCCATCCATAGGTGTTATATATCCAAAGGTGTTAGAATAAAAGCTTTCTACTGACCAAATCTTCAGATATGGTATGTGTGTGTGTGGAGGAGGGAGGGCATCTTCTTGCTGAGCCTAAGTTTCCATAGAGGTAGAAGCTCATTTTATAGAGGCCCAGAGTGTGTGCCAGAGACACACTCAGCATCCCCAGCAGCTACATATGCAACAATGTGATGCAATGCAATTCAAAGCGGCATTCACTGGGCAGAAGGCCCATTTCTGCTTAATCACAGGCAGCGAGAGAGTAGCAGAATTGGATCAGTCTATGTGCAGCCCTGCAAGTCCCTCTAGGCTGTCTTCTAATGACAGGAATCTTAGAACCCTGAGATGGGGAGAAAACTTAGCAGCTAATGTCAGGTGGCATAAATTACATATCCACAAGCGGTTATTTAGTGACTGCATCCTTCCCATGTTGTCAGACGTTGGGCCAGCTGCTGGCTAGGTGCTGAGGACATAGGAGTGATGCCTTCTACTTCTGAGCAATCTGAAGTTAGAAAAACTGGTCCTCTTGGCTTGAAAAGTCTCTGCTTTAGCCATATCCTCCCATATATTATAAATGCATCTTTGGTAGGACACTGGGGATTCTGCTCTACAACCAGAAGACATTGTGGCAACTCAAATAAGTGTCTTAATACTTCACACAGGGTTCCATCTGCATATTTCTGCGGCCATTTCTCTTATCATCTCACCTAATATTTTTCCCTCCAAGAATACCTACCCTCCTCCTCTCCCAGATTACCTTGTGAAAGACCTGATCAAGTAGGATCCCAGCACAGAAAGTGTATGTCCATGAATCCCATATGCACCCCCTCCACTGCCCCCCCCCACTCCACCACGTCTTCTCTCTTGCTCCATCTGTTGGCTCTCTATGATGTAAAGAAAAGACAGAGATATTTATGGGGTGTCTTGGGTTAGGTGTGAAGCCCTCTGGGCTATCATTCTGTTCCGATCAAGGCAGTCAATAGATGGTTACCTAGAAACCTTATCTAGCCTTGGAAATCCATGCATCTCAGAGAGAAGGGTATGGGCCGATATCTGTTGCTGGGAATTGGCTCCTCTCGGATAATTGAAAAGGTGTGATTTTTCCCCAGACAATGGGAAGACATGGGAGAAGGTATTAAGTTGTAGAGTAAACCAGATAATTCTGGTGTGACTGTTGTACTCTCTGATGGAATGAATGTGTCTCCCTCATCCTTAGGAGCTTTTGTCTTTGTCTCTTTTCTACAGGACTCATCTCAAGCTGGAGAGTTTGGAAGATGCTAACATCACAGACAGTCAAAAGGTACAAGATTAAATAGATGTATTGACCAGCAGTCATACATCTAACACCTGTGGGTTGTTTCATCTGAGGAAACAAATAACTATAAGTAGAACATCTAGGAGTGATATGAGCTGCCACATCCAGATTGGCCAGTATGTGTCCCAGTTCAGAGAAGTAGCTAGCTCTGATGAATGCTGGTTTGACTGAAAAGAGTGCATATTATGGATTTCTTACTTGGCATGTGATGGTCACAAACACACTGGCAGAAAAATCATTTTCTAGACCCCAGACTTTTAGTTAAATACGCACAATTTTATTGATTGAAGAGATTAGGACAAAAACATTAAACCAAATACAGGACAAAGCACCAGAGGCCATTAGTCCCCATCATGCATGTTACCAATCTTTCCTCCCACCCAGGACTTTAAAAACAGGGAAGAGGGAAGATAAAAGGTCCTTCTTGCCACAGCACCATCTTCTGAATGTAAAAACCCTCTCTCTGTGTCTTCCATTATCAAAATAGAATCAAGGGTAAATACATGGCTGCTTGGTCTCCTGATTATCAATGGAGAAGCTGCCCTTCTGGGGACAGGGGCTCCAGTGGAGTAGGCGTGAAGCATCCAAGAGTCCGCACACACATGCCACATACTAGGGTGAAGCACAGATTCAAGTAACATTTACACACTAGAGTCCACGTGTCACCTACCCAAAAACAGGACCATTTCACAAAACAGATGCAGGCAGGAAAACCCAAACGACTGAGGTACTGGGAACACAAATATTTATGCCAAAAGAGTTCTGTATCATACAGCAATAGAAAAGCCAGAGTACAAAAGGAAAACATTTTGCCACTCAAAATCAAATAAGGCTATCTAGAGAAAGCCAAATAAAAGGTTATTCCAGGGACAGAAATACTCAAAACAGGGGAACAAAATTATAAATGTTAAACTACAGCATGTAACATGTCATCCCGTTGACCCGTAATTGAAGTACTGGCTTAATACATCACAATGTGACATTTTCCTTAATAAATACAAGGTGCGTATTGGGACAGAGAGCTGTTTGTATGTATATTATCCTGGCTTTTGGCTTATTGCCCATTTATTCTTTCTGTTCAAACCAGAGGGCCTTTCCAAGCCCAAAGGATCATTCTTCGCAAAGAAAAGGAAATAGCTGCCCTGTATTTTATACACATGGGACAACCTGTCTCGTTTTACTAGTTTCCCATAAAGCAAAAACAAAACATTGAGATCAGCATCATCAAAAAAGATCTGACTCCAGGAGGCGCCTGCCCTCTGGGAGCCCCTCACTGTATTTGGAGCAGAGAGCAATGTCTACAATGTGAACCCTCTTCCTTCAAAAGAACAAAACCCAGAAAGGAGTTGGACTTTTTCTTCTTTTCCTTTCTTCTTCCCCTGAACTTTGATAATAATACAACTGGAAGTTTGACTTCTGATCGTTTCCTGCTACAAAAACCAACTGATACAAAACATAAATGTCTGTGAAGGAACAGACTCCCCCTCCCCCATCAGGGAGCAAAGCGTTAACATGTTACGCCCTAATCAGAATAGGAAATCGTTTATTTAGAAGAAATGAATTGGAAAGTGTGAGTGAGAGACGACAACTGGAACTTTTGTTTCTTTTAGTTTAGCACCCAGGTTTCAGGTCAGTCTGTGTGCACCGAATTATTATTATTTTTAGGTAAACCCTATTAATTGTTACATAGGTGGTTGGTTTGTTCAAAAAAAAAAAAAAAATCTTCGATCAATTGTCCCTTCCCTGAATCGTAACAAGAAGTTAAATGCTAACAGTGCAATGCCAAGGTATGTGTTTGAGGCAGAAGAGTTTGGATTCTATCGAGATCTGCAACTATTTCTGAACAAAATGAAAAGTGGGGTAGAATAGATAGCCCTACTGGTAAGGGGGACTCTCAGGCTATCCCAGGGAAGAGAAGCTTAGGGGAGGGGCTCCCGACCATCTGAACCCAACCCCCATCCCACACGTCTTGTTCCCATGCTATGAGTTCCGTCAGCTCCTAGAACATATTCCTTCTCTGAACCAAGAAATGTGTAAATATGAATGTCCGTCTTGCTTCTCAGCCAGGCCACCTGTGTCCCAGAACTCCTTTCTGGGGCTCTCTCTTGCTCCTGGTACCTGCTATGTGTCCCTGGGCCTTGAGCTCAGTTAAAGAAAGGGTCCAAGTTCTCCTCCATGTTGACGTCTGGCACCAGCTGGTCACACGCCTCTTTAGCACCAAATCCCGAATTCGAGACACTAAAATCTGTAGAAAACCAAGGATGGTCCAGAATTTCCTGCGAGGTCAGCCGCTCTGAGGGCTCCCGTCGCAGGATGCTTCGGATGAGGCACTTGGCCTTGGGAGACAGAGCTTCTGGAATGTTGAACTGGCCCCTGCGGATCTTACTGAAGAGGGAACTAGGCTCAATGTCATGGAAAGGGTAACGCCCCACCAACATGGTGTACAGCATTACCCCCAAGCTCCACACGTCCGCTGCCTTGCCCGAATAACTGCCGCTGGTGTTCAAGATCTCTGGGCTGACATACGCTGGGCAGCCATGCTTGTCAGAGAGCGAGTCATCATCACCCCGGAGAATGTATGCGTCTTCCAAACTCTCCAGCTTGACACGAGTCCTGTAGGAAAGAGACAACGACAGAAGCTCCTAAGAACGAGGGAGACTCATCCACCCCTCGGTATAGCAGGGTTGCTGATATTTGTGCATCCATCCATCCATCCATCCATCCATCCACCCATTCAGGTAACAAGTTGGATGTCACTCATAGAATAAAATACTGAAGCTGGGGATCTGAGTAATTTTCTTGAAGCCTTCTAGCTGGGAAGTGGACAAGAATTCCTTACTTTGCCTTCTAGTTCTTTAGCTCTACCCACCACTTTTCTTAGGACACAGGATGAAAGGCAGGGAGAATTTCGGTTCAAGTGGTCTCCACGACCTACTCATCTAAACCTGACATCCAAATATCAAGTCCATCTTCATTTCCAGATTTTTCACCTGCCCTGGCCCGCCTGTCACACCCTCAAAGCCTGGGGTCCTTGACTTGGCACCTATCACTAGTTACAGGCGCATGATTCACATGTGACTGTATGTCTGGGTAGATGGGTGTGACAATAGCAGTGTGTCCCCAAGAATCTCCTCAAACTATTTATCCCACCTCCCAATCCACTGACTCTTCAAGAACTCAACAACTTATCTATACAAATATGCAAGCTCTAGATGTGCTGGAAGGAGTGGAGAAATGCATGTGAAATTCTGGCCCTAACACCAAGCTTACGCCATATATATATATATATATATATATATATATATATGACACCCCTCTTCCTGGGCTTCATCATTCAGTGTGAAATAAAGATATACACTATGAAAATGGAAAATCTGGAAACTAAGATGACTTCTTAGATCAATCATATTAGTGCAAAACAAACCGCTACCAGGCATGGTGGTAGACACCTATAATCACAGCACTTGGAAGGCAGAGGCAAAGAAGATCAGGAGTTCAAGGTTAACCTACATAGCAAATTGGAAGCCAGCCTGGGCTTCATGAGGTTGGTAAACATACTCCTTCCTCCCTGTGTTTGACATGAGAACCCTTCTCTTTTATCTTTGGCACAGCAGAGCACAACCCTTTGAGTAAGTGGGTTTTTTTGGTTTTTGTTTTGTTTTGTTTTGTTTTTACCATACTCCTAGAGTTCTGCTAAGATGGTAGCTAAGGATAGTTGGAGCTGGAGTTGGACCTCTGGGGTACTTAAAAGACCCATAAATTCACATCACTTATCCATGTCTCTCAGTACACACATCCAGGCCTTCATCCTGCTTGAGTGCATAAGCTAAAGTGTTCAAATTAGCAACAGAAAGTGTTTGGGCAAACTACAATGGGGTCCCCTTGGTCATCACTCACAGCGTGTGGCCCAAGGCCATCTTCTTCTCATCTTCTCCCTTTTTTTCCTCTCTGTACCTACAGATCTCAGTCTCTCAAGGTAGTCTGAAAAGTCACTGATGGCAACTAGTTAAGGAGAGCTGCTGGGAGATGTAGTAGAGATGACAAAAGATGGGTTGCTTCTAGGATCTTCTATGAACATGTTCTAAAAATCAAGCACTGATTGCTTTCCTAGACAGTGTGGTCTTTAGGGGTGTAGACTCCCAGTCAGGTGTATCTCTCACCAACTGTGTAGCTTCAGCTAAGTCACTCAATCTCCCTTTAAAGAGGAATACTGTAGAAGGCTGTGTGTGTGTGTGTGTGTGTGTGTGTGTCTGTCTGTCTGTCTGTCTGTCTATCTCTGTCTCTCTTTCTGTGTGTGTGTGTTTGTCATCTCTGTCTCTGTCGGTCTCTGTCTCTGTGTGTGTGTGTGTGTGTGTGTGTGTGTGTTTTATTTGGGGGGGTGCTGTTTTTTATTTTAATACAATAAATTTTACATTAAATGAGTCACCATCATAACCATTTTTGAGCATCCATTTAGTTCACTCATGATATCCACAAATCATCCTGCATCCACCCGCGCAAGGCTGTCTCTGTGCCAGATCTAACATTTCATAATACACAGCAACATGTAATTTCCTCTGGCATTCCCTGAGCCACCTTCTACAACACCCCTACCCCATGCCTGTTTTCGAATGCTCCTGTAACTAATGGCCTACGAAACTAAGGAGGCTCTAGCTGTGTTAATCTGGAATTGAACTGATTAAACACAAATCTTTCTTTCTCCAGCTTATTTCTCTTAATAGGAGGTGGCAGGTGGCAGTGACCCACCCACCGGCCTCACCAGATGTTCCAAACTGCCCAGAGAGAAGACTATGAAGCCACAGGGAGGGAGGGAGGGAGGGAGGGAAGGAGGGAAGGAGAGAAGGAGGGAGGGGATCCTGAGTCATAGACACCAAGGCTCCTCTCAACAGCTCCTTCCACCTCTAGCTTCCTTGATTCGGCAGCAGAGCAGTTGATGTAGCTATGAACCGTAACTTTGGAAGTAATTCCTACCTCTGTGTGAATGGCTACCAGTTCAGGAGGAAAAGTTTAAATCTTGAAGACAGAGGGTTCAGGTTGGGGCAGGATTCTCATTACAAACCCCACTAGGAGTGTCCTGGGTCATCCACATGGAGGCCAGTGTCCTTGTCATGTCTGCTGACTGATCCCATGTCTGTGTCCCTACCCTCCAAGCCTAATCTGTCTATGTTACACACTCCTCTGATTGCCTCAAAGGCAATGTCTCGCTCAGTCTCTCTGAGGACTCATAATGTCCCCTGCTTAGAATGTTCTTCTGCTGAGGTACAGTTCACTTTGAGTCGGCCTCTGCTTAAATGAGTGACATGCTGTAGGTCTCACCTGTGAGCCCTACACAAAGCTGCCCTACCGCTCCCAACAGCCTCGGCGATGCTGCTCACATCTATCAACATGGTTTGTTACTCAGAACTCATAAATCGCTAGGTGGTCATATTGGATGATCCCTGGCTTCCTTACCTCCTAGAGCTTGTGGAAGCAAAACAGAGTCACTTTGGATACAGAGGGAAAGACCTGCTATCTGTTGCTGCCTGGGCCCACTGCTGGCACTAAGTGGCTTATATGAATGATACAGACAAGCTGGTGCTGACTATGGGGGGTTAGCTCTGCTGTAAAGAAACAGTAGCCCCTGTTCTCCTATCTAACTAGAAGTATGTAGAAATCAGGACAGGTCCATAAACCAGGCATGTGATGGGCGAAGGAGAGGCAACAGGATTTCAGGGAATGAACTCCTCGTTCCACCTTCTCAGGAGGCAGCCTCACAACTCCACGTAATTTATGCTATGCCAAATCTTTAAACCCGTAGTGTGGTCCCTGTTTATCTCTTGCACATTATAACTGTACATTCTGATTATTTTTTACTCCTACCCCCATATTTAAAGTACCCTGACCCCTCATCACGGAGACCTGTGGGTGGCCCCATAATTAGGGCTTTGGACTATAGCCAGGACCACCACCTTGTCCATTAGCACTCCCCCAAGTGAAGTTCCCCTCTCTCTCCTGCACCTCAAGACAAGAACTCAGAAACTATGCAGATGCTTAACACAACAGAATAAGGTTACTAAAATCACTTGCTTATTACTGAGCCTGGGCTGCTCCTGGCCAATCCACAGGGGACTTCAACCTCCTTCCCTTTAGCCATTCTCAACCTGTGGGTCGAAACCCCATTGGCAAACCTTTATCCTCTCAAATATTTACGTTACAATTCACAACAGTAGCAAAGTTACAGTTATGAAGTAGCAGTGAAGATAATTTTATGATTGGGGTTCACCACAACAGGAGGAACTGCAGTAAAGGGTTGTCGCATTAGGAAGGTTGAGAACCACTATTATCAGGGTTCCATTAGGCAAGGTCTGAGGATGCAGAGAGGAACAGCTGGATCACTCTAACTCTGGATCATGTGCTGAAGTCAGTGAGCTGTCCTAGGAACCAGGACAACTCCGATAACAAAGCACATACTGAAGTCAGCTTCAAGCTCAAGTTCATTCTTTAAAAAGTACTAAGTACAAATGTCAAATGTCATCTACATGCCTAATGCAAGCCATGTGTTTATGTATCTGTTTTCTTTACATTATGACATAAGTAGAGTATATGATGTGTGTGTGTGTGTGTGTGTGTGTGTGTGTGTGTGTGTGTGTACCAGGAGCCCTAGGTCCAGAGGCCAAGTCAGTCATATCTGGACTGGGTGCTCAGTTATCCCATGGAGCCAGTTCAGCCACTGATACTCAGAAGGCTCCATCCAGGTACAGCCAGCTTCTGATTCCTTCCACAGAGGAGAGGGGAAGAGCAGCCTGGAGACAGGATGGAAAAGAAATGCAGTCCCAGAGGCTCTCCCTGACCTTGCTCCTCCCCGGAACATCCTTGGCTTGTTTATATCACTCCTAACAAGGGTCGAGGCAAGTGGTCTGGATTCTATCTTTAAACACTGATCTTCCGGGATGTTCTCCATGTGCTGAGACAGAGGGAAGTGAGACAGGAGACTTGGGCTTCAAGCCCCAGTGCCTGAGGTCCTGTTGTGCAAGCACAGGAGCTGCCCAGGGCCTCCAAGCCTGACCCTTTATCTCATCTCAGAAATGGAGCTGTCTCTGCTTCTTTTTCCAGGACTGAGTGCAGGGAAGGGACCTTTGCAGACAGATTTCAGAGTAGACGTCAATGAACAGACTTCTCCTGAAGTGTCCTAAACAGTCTGGGGGATGATGAATTTCCCTGGCAAAGGAGTTGATTTCCATAAAAACCAACAAGAGCATCTGTGGACCTGGTGATTCAAATAGCCCACTAATCATTCAGGCATTTAAAAGACATTCAGGAGCACTTACTCTGATAGAACTCCCAAACTAGGCACTAGGGATGTGTCCGTGACACGTAAGGCCACAACCATCCTCTCTGTTTTGCTGAGGATTAAAGTAACTCAAGACAGGGTATCCCAAAGAGCCCAGTGTAACAGAGCTGCCCATAGCATGGTGGTAACTGTGCAGATCCAAATGCTAAACTGAGACTCCCGCTCCCAACCCCCAGAGCTGAGAGCTGCTAGAGGAGCAAGTGTAAATGCAAGCCTGGGCAGACAGAACCAGAGAAGATGCTGTGCCCACATTCTTCAGTGGGACTTCTGCACTTGTTCACCTTTGCTTGAGATGATCTTGCCTAGTATGTGGGTCAACTCAGCCCTGTCTCTCAGATATTCAGGCTGTCCATTATTGTGATGGAGGAGGTAGAGATGATTTATGAAGAAGACATTTATGAAAGTGACATAATGAGTGTGTGGCTGGGGAGATGGTGGGGGTTGAGACAGGAACAATGGGGACTGAATAACTATAAACTACAAGGAAGGCAGAGGCCTAGAACAGACCACACTGGACCAGGGAAGCTAGATCTCCCTGGGCCCACTTCTGTCTGTCTCTGGCATGGGAAGGTAACAAGCTGACTTGCTTTCGACGTCACAGATAGGCGAGGCTCACAAGAGGGTAGCCTGTGTACTCAATGATAGGCAGCTTCGTGCCAGGCCTATATCATCATAGCCCAGGGCCGAGTGGGGAAGCCAGGACTAACAGAATTCCATTCCCCTCCCAGCACCTGTGGGGCAGCAAGAGCCCCCCCTCAAAAACCAAGCCCATCCCCAACACAGGCCCCAAAGACCTTCCAACCACCAGATCCAATTTGCAAAGTAAGTCAAGGCTCTTTCAGTTGTTTCTCTGCCATGAGATATGATCTAATAACTAATATGAAAAGGGCTTTTGTAGCTTCACTGTTCCTAATTATTCTGCAGCTGTCAGGTTGTGATGTTTCCTGTAGGACACCCTCACTATCACAATGTGATGAGCTGGAAAGCAGCAGTGCCCATGCAGCCCAGCCGAGAATCACCAGACGCTGCCTTTCTGTGTCTCCTAACAAAAAAAAAAACAAAAAAAAAACAACAACAACAACAACAAAAAAAAAAACCGAAAGACGGTGCTCAGGCTATGCATGGTTCCTGTCAAATAAGGAAACAGAGGCGGGGAGAATTAAACACCCTAAGGCACACCCGAGCTAACTGAATCAAAAGCTCACTCTGAATGAATGTCAGGAAGATTCGGATGTCACTGTCCCTTCCCAGTACATCATGGTACCATGATGAAAAGATAAAGGTGTTGAAGAAGTTTGCAAAGACATGGTGCTAAGTAGATGGAGACGGGGCTCTTTTAGTTCCAGATTTATCCAGTCCCTGATTTAGTGACATACAAACCCATCCCATGAGTTAACTCAGTGCCATATATAGTTCATGGTGTAGATAGAGATGTAGAGATGGAAAGACCCATGTACTTTCTAGATGAAAAAGGCTAAGCTATGAAAAGCTGAGGAGACTTGCTACCTGGTAAGTAAGAACAGAGCTGGTATTCAAAAAAATTTTTACCCTCTAATATGTGCCCTACCTATGACAACAAAAAGAAAGAGCAAGAGAGGGAGAGAGAGAGGGAGAGAGAGAGAGAGAGAGAGAGAGAGAGAGAGAGAGAGAGAGAGAGAGAGAGAGAGAGAGAGAGAACCCAGCCCCCAACAACAAACCATGTTTTGCTTTCAAACCCTTAAGCCTCACCCTGAGCTCCTGGCAGGAAGAAGAGAGGACAGGGTGGAACAGGGTGGAGCTCAGCCAGGAGTTCAGCAAAGTGGGCCTGACAGGGACAGGAAATCCGGTTGCAGGAGATCATTCAGAGCTGCAGAAGAGGTCAGCCTCGGGGTCCAGGGAAGACTAAGAGCCAAGAAGTAAAGATGGGCTGCAGCCAGGCTGTCCTTACTCTGTTCCTGAAAGTGTACCCTCCGTAATCAGGCTGACTATGCAAGAAAAATCTTCACTACAGTGAGTCACAGAAAGTGCCCTGGAAAGTACCATCCAGCACTGTAGGTAGCATGGCTCAGACTCTGCAGCCCGACCAGACCTGGCCAGGCTGCTACATGGCACAAAACAGTCCTTCATTTAATCTTGTTTCAGGTATGTACAGATTTTTTCCAGTAACCAACTGTGAGCCATTTCTGCCTCCAGGGCCAGTCTCGGTGATTCTCTTGTCTGGAAGAGCTCACAAAGGAGTAGGGATGGCAGCTAGCACACAGTCAAGAATACCCTCCACGGTGCAAGACAGATGTCAAAAGGAAGGAGAATGCCAGGGAAGCTAAGCCATCTTGTGCCAGCACACAACCTGGGACTGGTTGTTTGCACATATCGGATGCTCAAGAAAGACCCCGGCAGCTGAGAAAGGTAAGGGATCTGTCAAGACATAGCTAGGATGAGGAAGCCACTTGAGTAACACACCCACTGCAACGGAGCCTCCGGCATTGTGGGCACACCTCTGACTCACAGAGGCCACCGGATCCACAGGGGAAGCCATTCCACCTGGAGTGTCATTCTCCTGCTTGGTAGATTCCACAGAAACCACAGCTTGCAGCCCTCAGGGCTTCCTGACTCTTGTCACCATGGAAACAGACAGGGAAACCCGAGCTGGAACACAAAGCCACACTGATTCCCCATTCACCACTTGCTTCCTGCACTTAGAAGTGGCTCCTGAAGGATCTGTCCTACCCCAGAGCAATCTATTGATTCAGTCTCGGAGAAGCTTCTCCGGGATCAGTGCTTGTGAGCGGAGCGTGCCCCTTGGTTTTCATAGTGTACCACTCAGGCTGGATATCTACCTGAAAGTTCCTCTCTAAGCCTTGGGCATTCCCTAGGCCAGAAGAAGATGCTTCACCAGGCAGGCAGCCCCAAAACTAGGGATCCCTATAGATGGCTTAACCAACAAGTTCAGGGAACCAAAAAGTCTGGCCATGTTTTAGTATTGACGTGTTTCAGATGTAGAGTATAGCTTCCGGGCTCACTATCCCTGATTGTCTTCCTTGTACTCTTCCCACCATTCGAATATGGTTCCAGCAGTTGGTCCAGAGAGTCCATCAGTGGGCTTCAGGTCAAGGACAAGATCGGGGAATGTATCCAAGGCCCTAGTCACCTGTCAGTCTCATTACCGGTTCTCTAGATGAGCCCCACCCCACAACAGCTCTTTTGCCCCCTCTATCCCCAAGTGCCTCTTTGTTCCACACTCCTGCTGCTGAAATAGTGAACTGTCTGTCCTACTGTCTTTCCCATCATGGGCTTTCTATTACTGATGCTTGTCCCACTAACATCAAGCACTGCAAGCAGACAAAATAAATACTTAATAAACATTTGCAAGGACATATGATTTCAGGATCTAAGCCCCTCTTCCTCCAACTCTAACATTCATATCTAGGATTCTTAAAGAATAATTAAAAGCTATGTCTGGAGCCCAGAGAAACTTCAAACAGATTGGACTTTTCCATTGGCTAGAGAAACCCCCACAAGGGCTGGAAAAAGCACATTTGAAAAATGTTTCTATCCACTGCCTTATATATCTGATTCAACACAGACAGGGATTTTTCTTATAATATGCATCTTCTTGGGTATGAGGGATTGTTGATACATTCATTTCACCAACTGTCACTCATTATATAATTAAAATGCTAAGTCCATATCATACAGTGATGTGAAAGAAACAGAAGCCACTCATGGAATAACAGGACTGCCTGTGGTTTTGGTTAATTGGTGGTACCATCCATAAATGTCAAAACTGCTTGGAAATCTGAGCTTCAGATAGACACTGGGTGCTGGCTCCACTAAGTGTACACCTGTCTAACTATGCCACAAGAGTCTTTCTGGGGAGTTGGGTTCAAGAGGCAGTATCTTACACATATGACTTGAAGGACAGAACCTGAAGCTGCCTTTGTGTTTCACAGGGAAGACTTTACAGCTAGCTTCCCTGGCTTCAAAGCTTGCAGAAACCTGGCTAGAAAATAATGGGCCTCAACTTCCATACCTGCAAATGTACAAAGTCTCTATGAGATGGCTTTTTTAAGTTTCATTATGAGCCAACAAGATGGTTCAGTGGTTAAAGGCACTTTCTGCCAAGTCTAATGAATTGAGTTCAGTCCCAAGACTCTGCATGGGATTAGGAGAACACTGACTCCTACAAACTGCTCTCTGACCTCCATTCATGTGCCTCATTATCATGTGCCTGAATGCACACATGTGCACACCTGAGTGCATGCACACACATACACTCAGTAAACAAACAAACAAACAAATAGACAGAGTAACTAAATAGAAGTGAGTTGATTTAAGCATGGTAGTTAGGACAGAGTCATTCCGATCCATGTGGATCCTATAAAACCAGGACACTGGCTTCATTGGCACAATAGTCTCTAGCATCTAGAAGTGCCTAGCACATAGCTGGTGCTTAACAAGTATTCCTTGAATGAACAAATGAGTCTCCAAGTTCAGACTTAGAAAATGCAATCCCATTAGACAGTGGCTGGAAGCACGGATGGCATTGGCATCTTTCAGATCAGCCAGTGCCAATAGGCTCAGTCCTGGTGGCTTTCCACACACCATCCCTAATTAATTACAGAGAAGACTAAGGAGACAGAGGCACAAAGATCATTGCAGATTTGAGGCAAGACAAGTTTATATAGCCAAACCTTTTTGGGGATGGGGAATGTTCAGAGTGCAGGGAAGATGGTTAAAAACTTAAGAGCACTTACTATTTTTGCAGAGGACCCATTTCAGTTTCTAGAACTCACTTGGGTTGCTCAAAACCACCTGTAACTCTAGTTCCACGGGATCCAATGTCCTCTCCTAGTCTCGATGGATACACGAACACATGTGGCAAAAACACATATACACACACATATACACATAGAGACACACACTGGCACAGACATAGGCACACATACACACACACACACACACACACACAAACACACACACAGACTGGCACAGACATAGGCACACACACAAATAAAAATAAAAACAAGACTTATGAAAAATGAGAGAGGAAGCTGAGATCATAGAACAAAATGGAAGAATTAAGTCTCTCACCACTGTGCCAACTTCCTACTTTGCTCGGGCTTCAGACACTCCCATCAGTTGAAGGACTAAGTCTAGCACAGCAATACATTCTACCAAGCCTAGCTAGGAGCCAGGCTGCTTCTAGGGCAAGAGCCCTGGGAAGACTGGCCAATTCTCCCTGGGATGAACAAAGCCCTTCCTAAATGAAATTACAGTCTGCTGAAAACAAGGACTTAAATAAGCCTTCCTTAGGCATAAATCAATAAACCAAGACAGCAGCAATGGGTTAATTTCTCACTCAATGTGCAACTTTGAAAATAGCTCTCTTTGAAAGGTGTCTCCATGGGGATCCATAAGTTTTCTAGGCTCCCATTCTAGGCAACGACCTACATTTCAGTGATTTCTATTTATCCCTGTCTCTCTCATCCTGCCATTAGAATTCAATCTGAGCTGTTCCTACCCTAAAAAGGAGATTCTCACGTATTCAACAAATAGCAATGCCTACCATGTTCTGGAAGCCATGAATGAGATCCCACTTCTGTCTCCAGGAAACTCACCAGTCCAGCAGGAGCAATGGCAGAGCAACAGAGGAGAGCTTAGTAAGGGGTATTTAGGTCGGATCATGAAAATGGAGGAGGAAGGGCCAGGAGATAGGTCAGTCCTTAAAGTGTTTGCTGAGCAAGCCTGAGAATGTGAGTTCTAAAAACCTCAGTGCGGGGTGTACTTCTCATTCCAGGGCTGGGCAGGGAGAGGTAGTCAGAGATCCCTGGGATAACTGCCAAGTCAACCTAGCTTACTTAGCAAGCCTTGGGTCCCAGTGAGAGACCCTCTCTCAGAAAAAGGGTGGACAGCTCCTGGCTTCTGGCTCCCGAAAAGCAGCAGTCAAAGTCCCTTTGTTCTTCATAGGCACATGCGCGTGTGTACACACACACACATACACATACACATTCATATACATACAGGTACACATACACACACACACACACACACGCACACACGCACACATACACATACACACACTCAGTTCATACACATATACACACACATACACACACATTCATACACACACACATACACATACACATTCATATACATACATGTACACACACACACACACACACACACACACTTGTAGACACTTAACCATCCTGGAGAGCTTGTTAAGAGTATAATGGAAAGACAACTTTGCCCAAGAGTTGCCATAGGCACAAGGACCTATAATTGGTCTACCTAAATATCAACATTTCCTGGAAGCTTTGTCTCATCAAACCTGAAAGAGAGGAAGAGAGAGAGACAGGCAGACAGAGGCAGAGACAGAAACAGAGAGACAGACAGAGAGACAGAGACAGAGAGGGAAAACTTCCCTAAAATAGAGTACTTACAAGTTGCACAACTATATATAGATATTAGTGAAGGAAAAGCTGCGCCTGTCCTCTGGGGCTCTGATGCCTGCCCTGAATCCTTTATTAGATATAGCAACCTCATTGAAGGAGGAAGCAACTTGAAGATCTAAAGAGCCAACAGACAGCAGCACCTCAGAGAGATGGGCTTGACCTCTGTTGTGGGGGGAGGGAGGAAGGCTTTCCCCAACACAGGGGTGCAAGCTGCACTTCTTACACCAAACCCACCCACACCCCCTCCCCCAGCCACAGAGTGCCAACAGGAGGTCTCAGGGCCCAGAAAGAGAAGATGGGCTTCCTCACAGCAGCTGAAATGAAAGCAACCACCTTAAGAGATAAAGATCTCCAGAGCAGAGCAGTAGCATGTAAGAAGACAAGTTTCTGAGTTCACATGGGACATTTCTGTGCTGAGAGATGTAAACACTGATCTGAGGCTAGGGGGCGGAGCCTGGAGATGGCAAGAAGACTTGTCCCAGAAGAAGAATCCAGCAGGACAAAACGGAGCAAAGGTCACTGACAGAACAATGTTTCACCACTGTTCTTAGCAGCCTATGGGTGCAAAGAAACAAAAGGGCAGGAGAAAGCAGCTGTGGAAGAAGCCAAGGTCAACACTAATCGCCTTCCTTCTGTAAGGAGAGTATTCCCAGTCCATTTTATAGTGTTGGCCTTCTGTGTGTACAGGTTAGGTGTTCTGTCAAAGTGAAATTTCTTAATAAGTGCGGCAGCAGGGGCTGGAATCTAGACAGCCACTCTGGCTCACTTCTGAGGTCAGGCCTGTGAGGCCCAGCAGAAATATACAGGGTCTCTAGCAATATGGCCCCGTGATCAAGCAGGTCCCATGGGAAAAAAAAAGGCCAGGAGAGAGAGAGAGACCCCGTGTCATTATGGGTAAATGTTCTGCCTTCTATCAGATCTGGAGGAAGTCACACAGGCTTCTACAGGATTGAGGGTGCAAAGGGTTCATTGAACTCTGCCCCAGGCAAGTTCAGTGAAGGCTTAGGATTCCTTTCTTCAAAAAAAAAAAAAAAAAGGTTCAGTGATGGTGGGTCATCACAGTGAACATAGAAGAGGGGGTCTGCCCTGAAGAATACTGCCCCCTCCCCAGTCTGGGTGGATTCAACTTTACACTAGAAGGAACTACTGTGACTGCTAAAGAGAGTGACTTCATCACTCATGAACCCACTAAGGCTTCTGACTGTTCACGCATAAAGATACTGTTTTGTTTTCTTTTCTCCCAATGACTTCCACTACAGCTCTGCGTGCAGATCATACCATCACCTCGCTGAATGCTAATCACCTTCCAGGGAAGCAACCATTCTGTCAGTCTTGAGGAGGCTACAGCTTATAAACCTTTAGAGAGATTCGAGACTGGGACCTGAATCTATAACCTAAATCAAAGCCAAAGGGAATCAGATGAAGCCAAGCCATTGATGATCCCAATACCACTATAGTAGGTATCCTGGCACATGACCTTGGGTGACATCTAAATGACATAATATGTGTAGAGCATGGACAGCTCCACTAAGAATCTTCATAGATAGCTCTGGGTTCAGTCAACAGTACACAAGTAGGGCTCAACCAGTTCTGCCACAGGAGGGCTTTACCTTCTACTACTCTCTAGATCAGTAAACAGAAGGTTGAGTCAGGGTGGAGCCCTTGCTTGCATACTTTGATGGTTGAAGCAGGAGGATCCTGAATTGCAAAGTAGCACATCTATATTGAAAAACTGTCTCAAAGGGAGAATGGGGGGTGGGGAGGGAGGGAGGGAGGGAGGGAAGGAGAGAGAGAGAGAGAGAGAGAGAGAGAGAGAGAGAGAGAGAGAGAGACTGGTGTTTGAATAAGTAAACGAGGACTCCACCAAGGTAGTCTTT
>NC_034596.1:14249012-14259535 GCF_900095145.1 Mus pahari
GAGAGAGAGAGAGAGAGAGAGAGAGAGAGAGAGAGAGAGAGAGAGAGAGACAAAAACTTACAATTCACTAGCTCCAGTTCATGGGGGAGGGGACAATGGGTTTCTGTAAACAATAGTGTGAAAATATCACAGCCCACTGAGCTGTATGTCATAGGCAGTAGAAAGCAGAAAGGTCTGCTCCCCAAGGTCTGTGTGATTTGCAGAAAGTACCAAAGAAATGTCAGCAGGGTGAGGGGTTGAAGGAAGTGGACCAGACTGACCTCACATGGTCCTAGCTGACAGCCTTGAGGCTCTCCTGCCCTCTTTTCCAGACCAGAAGGACCAAGACTCCATGAACTCGGGTGTGTGGAGTCTCCTAACCAATCCCTGGGGCACTGTTCTAGGACTTTTGATTTGTGGGTCATTCCAACAGGGCACAAGGAATATGTAGGTGATACTGACTGAAGACATTGCCTGTGTCCTTCTAAGAAACTACACTCTTAAAAGGAAGCTTTACAAGTGAAGAGAAAGCTGGACTCTGGCCAGGTTGGCTAAATGGAACCTAATGAGTCAATGGTGTATCCATGAATGAAGCCCAGATGCCTGTGCCTTCAACAGGTGTTTCTTGAGATAACCAGGTGTCCTTGGTGCCTGGTCTCACTCCATTAGTGCCTCACCTGACAAGCCAGCCTTCCCAGGCTACCATGTTTCTCTCTCCTTGAAACCTTTCTTGGTTACTCAAGCGCTAGTGAGAACCAGCAATCCCCAACCCCCATCCCCCCACTCCCCACCCCTCACCCCCCTGCTCCACATCACATGGGACCCAGGACTCACCTCTAGCTGTTTGACAGGTCTGGGGTCTATCTATTTCTGAGGCTTACTTGCAAGCCTGTGGTTCCCACCTACTAAGTGCATAAGAAAGAGCTATTGAGGGAGTGAAAGGACTATAAACCAAGTCCTCTAGAGACTCAGTGTTCTGACAACATGAAGCCTTTATAAACCTGTCTTTGTTGACTTTGAAACTGCCACACTAGTTTGCAGCCTTCTTCAGAATTCTTCATAAAAACCACACACATTCAGCAGGTCACAGACTACTCTATCTGGCCCCTGGCCTTTGAATGTTTCATGTCTGGAGTAATGGCTACTTGTTTGCCAAGGGCATTGGGACACTACAATACTCTCTCTTTGTTCTGTTTGCCTTAACCCTCACCTGGGCAACAGGCATCAGAAAAAGCTCCCTGCAGATGCAGATGCAGATGCCCTAACACAGACACACACACACACACACACACACACACACACACACACACACCCCTGCATGGGCCGAGCCCCACTTACCTCTCTTCATCCTTGAAGATAAATTTCCGAAGCTTGAGGTCACGCAGCACCAGGCCTCCATCGTGGCAGTGGGCCACAGCTGAGGCAATCTGGTAGAACAGTCGGGCTGCCTCCTCCTCCCTCAGCTTCTTGCAAGTGCGGACAAAGGAATGCATGTCTCCATAGCTTCGCTCAAAGAACACATAGGCTTTGGTCTCTCCCAGGAGGATTTCTGTGATTTGGTTGATGTTGCTATGGGCAGACAGGCAGAAGCAGGGGGCCAGGGACTCCTGGTAGCAGCTGATCTCAAACACCTAGGACAGAATTGACAAGAACCCAGTCAGAGGTGCCTCCCATGACCCAAACTACAGAATGCTGAATCCTCCCACAGGCTCGTGCTTTGACATGGCATAAAGAGTATGAAACTTACACCCCACACACCAGTTCTGTCTGTTACCAGTTGTGTAATGTAGTTCAGGGAAAAAAAAATATGAAAAAACAAAAAACAAACAAACAAATCATGGCTTGCCTCCTCTGAACCTCCAAATCGTAAATGGCATAACATGGATAAATGAAACTTGATTCCATGTTGGGAGGAGTCTGGGAAAAATAGTAAAATGCTAAGTTTTACTATTCAGTGTGTGTGTGTGTGTGTGTGTGTGTGTGTGTGTGCCTGTCTGTCTGTCTGTATCCATGTGTGTATCTCTGTTTTTATGTAGAGGTCAGAGGTCAATCTCAGGTACAGCTCTTCAGGAAACTCTCCACCTTGTTTTTTGAGACAGGGTCTCTCATTGGCCTTGAACCTACCAACTTGGTGAGCCTAGCTGACCAGGGAGCCCTGGAATCCTCCTGTCCTTGTCTTGCCAGAGCTGATATCACACACATCCCACACAGCTTTTTAAATGTGGGTGTTGAATATCCAACTCAGATCTTTATGGTTGTATGGCAAGCATTTTACTGTCTGAGCTATCATCTATGCCCAAATATTATTATTCTTCCCTATAGTTTCTATAGTTACATATTTATAGAAGAAGTGGATGCAGAAAAACACTTATAGAAGGAAAAAGCTAAGTGACCCCAGGAAAAACACAAACAACTCTTTACTTTTTAAAAATGCATGGATGCATGGAAGACATATATGAATGAACAATTAATTCATTTACTATCAAGGCTTTCTTCCGTGGTTTTCTATGTGTGATAAATTCATCTTACAGCTGTGCAAACTGAGGTACAGAAAACAAGCCTAAACTCTCGCCGCCCCCCACCCCCACCCCGTGGTGGCTCTAGGATTAGCACAGGGGCCTTCTCTGTAGAGAGCCAAGCTGGCTTCCCTCTTCCCTCCACAGATATCTAACTCAATGAATCAATTATGCAATGATTTTCTATGAATCAGAGTTAGCCTGTGAAATGCCACCTCACTGTTGCTTAAGAAGAAAAACGCACCATCAATACCTTCCGCACAGACCTAAGAAACGCAGGCAAAACAAAGATTTTAAGGATGGAAAGGGAGCTTTTCATTCACTTCAAAGCTATAGCAGCACCTTGGGCTGGAATGGGGTTTCCCTTATTCAGGGGGAGAATGTGCAAGGGGGGGTGGTGGGTATTTGAAAATGGTATGGGGTGAATAAGGGGGTGAGGGAGGTTCATTTATAAGAAGGCCTAGCAGAAACAGTCTAGCCATCCTCTGTGGCAGTGAGCTCCTCCTCAGTATTTAGAGTGTGGTAGAAGAGAAGCAGGGAAAAACCCTACCTGAGGGAGCTTACCACTCTCACTAGGCCACCATGCATCCGAATAGGAGAGATAAAGTGCACAAAGAACCTCCCTTTTGTTTAATAAATACCCTGACTTAGGCATCACAACCTTTTGTGAGTCCTGATCCCACCCAGGAACCTCTCTGTCTCCCTTCGCTTTGTTTAACAAGGAAGGCACGTGTCACCCTAGAATCCTTCTGAGGGAATTCCTGGGCCTTCTGTAGCCCATTCAGGGAACACAGGCTGCAATATAAAATTCCAAGAGTTAAGTAACTGAGCATTAAAAAAAACAACAACCTGTGAGTCAAACGGGGACAATAAGCACCTCACTGAGCTGGTGCTAACTGGGGCTGAGGAAGCAAGGCAACCCTCAGCTGTGAATGAGCCATAATGAGATACCTCAGGAAAGTGGCACCAGCTGTTGCCACTACACCCTCGAATTTAAGAATGAATGCTTCAGCGTCCCTGGAGACCACAAATCACACCCTGATACTGTCAAATGATGACCTCAGAGCGGTGACCTCAGTGGCCCACTCAATTAGGAATCCGAAATGCTTGTGTCAACCTTAGCTTACAAGGCTGCAGGCCACAGAACGGGGGGAAGCCTCAGCAATTTCATCAAGGAACACACCACACACACCACACCACACACACACACTCACACACACACACACACTCACACATACCACACACACACACTCACACCACACACACACACATATCACACACTCACTCACACACACACCACACACACACACACTCACACCACACACTCACACACACATACACACACACTCACACACACACACACACACACTCACACACCTTAGTGGCTAATGTCAACAAGCTGCATTATGTAACAAGCATGATTTGTTCTGAAGCACCAGGCTGTGGCTTCTGTCACCAGGGCCTACCATTCTGAGTATTTATAATACACTTCCTGTTTCCAGTTGCCTTTCAAAAAATAAAATAAAATAACCTTTTGCTCAGCATGGCTAGCCTGCTCTCTTCCCCACAGCACAGCTGAAAAGCTGAATGAACAGAGAATTAAGTGAAAGTAGGAAACAAATCTGTGGCAGCCTCCCAATGTGGCCGGACCCTTTGGAGGAGAATGCAAAATGGTGGACAGAACATGAAAAACTAAAAGAATTGCTTACATTTTCCTAAACAGGAAGGAGTCAAACTTTTATTAGTGGCTCTAACAGGCATTTATAGGCTTGGGCTGGTATTTAAACCATCACCCTCAAGTGCAAAAATCAAGCCCTGAGCCTGGGTGCCAGCTCCTTTTAAATGTTTAATTGGGAGTCTTAGTTATATAATGGGACAGTTCAGATAAGGCCCTAAGATCAGGCCACATTCATCATGTCTGAAAAGAAAAAAAGAAAAAGTGCCCATTCTGCCAAGATAGTAATTATGTCATTCTGCACAGTAGCTACAAGAATTTTTGTGAAAACAGCTAAAGACCCCCTAAAGATCTTTTCCTACTTTGGCTAACTAAAGTAGGCACGTGGAGGTGATAATCAGGCTAGGGAATTTTGCTTAAGCCCCTGGAAGCCCCCCCCCCACACCTCCTCCCCACCACAAAGAGTCTCCTACAGAACACTCTAATGAATCCTCACAATAAATACAACCTTTCTGGTTTTGTACTTTTTATTGCATGAACATGAAGCTAGGAAACAGGAACCCCATGTTAAGACACCAAAAGGAGATGGGTTCAAATGTGGAGGTTTCTGAATCCTGTAGCAAGCCAAAGAGCCCACAGTGTGTGTATATCAGGGCAGTTCATAGCATCACCCTAATAAAACTCTCCTGGAGAGGGTTGCACACAGCTATGCTTGTCACCCACATCACCTCTGGGGGAGGGGGGGAGGCAGGAGAACAGAAGCTGTGGAGTCATAAAGGGATGACCTCTGTCAAACAGAACAATGACACCACACTTAAATCCACTTGCAGCCACACTGTAATTGGCGAGGACCTGATTCAATCTTTGAAATAACTAAACCAACAGATTAAGTACAGTTTGGGGCCAGGGAGCAAGTTGGCAAATGACACTGTAAGGTTAGCCTAGAGTGAAATATGTCTCGAAGGATCAGAAAGGAAAACGAGCAGAGACCAGAGATAGACCTAGTTTTAAACAAAGAACGAATAGCAAGATGCTCTTGCAGAATTTGGCCACAGGCGGTTCTTACGTAAAATCATCTCTAGCTTTTGGAAGAGAAATATATTAAAGCGCTGTACTGAGGTTGAGCAAAAGGAGGGGGAGATGCTCACTGCCGATGATGGTGCATATTTCATAGGAGAATGACAGCTCAGTGGAATTCATTCATTTCAAAGGATGACTGTCCTATTGTGCAGTGTGCAGGGCTCCAATCAGGCTCTGAGTTGCCTACTAAATTTAATGCTTTAGCTGGGCATAGTTGCTCTTGATTACAGTTACTTGGAGAAGATGCAAAATCCCCAACACTTAGTACATGCAAACAGCAGTATTTAAAGAGTCTCTGGCTTCCTCTAAAATTCGGAAATAATCTCAGAACTGCCTTCTGAGGTCTTCACCCACCCGGTTTCTGCAAGGAAGCGCTCCAAGTCAGCACGAAATAAGGTGATTTCACAAAGCTGCCAGCGATTAATTGAGGAAAAGTGTAATACAGTATTTGTAGCACAGATGTGCACAGTACCCATTTTAAAGACAGCACGGTCGCACTTCCGCCTTATTTATAAATAAATAAATAAATAAATAAAAATGAGAAGGACCTAAATTTAACTGGTAATGTATTCTTGATCTACATCTGGGGAAGTCCTGTTCTCCACTGCAGTAGGAAACTGACTGTAGTCAAATACTTTGTTATTATCCTTTCTTGGTCCTCTTGTCTGGTACTCGGTGAGCACACACAAAGACACACAGACACATACAGACACAAACCAGTTACTGTTCAGGGTCAAAGACAAAAAGAAAATTGAAGTGTCCTTCTTAGTACTAGCACAGGGGGCTCCAAAGGGCAGTCTCTAAACAGGCAAAGGTGGCCTTGTGGGTGCAGGGGAGTAGCAATGGGGGTGTGCAGTCAGGGAGTCTGAAGACGCGAAGAAACCTAGACAAAAAGACCGAAGGATTCGTTGTTCACCCAAAGGTGCGCAAGGGGCGAATTTCCACCCCAATCTTCCTTTCCAGGCTTCGGGCAGAAGAAAGAGCTTTAAAACTCCTCTTCCCCCCTCCCCCGCCCCCAGCCCCGCTAGAGCCTTGGGCTCAGCCAGAGGGGACACTTTTGTGTCTCTTTTAAAAGGCCACCTTTGGAACAAAGGTTTAACACCTGCAAGGCTGCTAAGAACAATGGCTACAAAAGAAACCGGAGGAGCAGCGAATGAAAACCAACCGGGGATTCCCTAGTCCTTGCAGAGAGGGGAGGGGAATCGACCTAGAGAGAGAATTGCCCGGGCAAGGGGAATCAGCCTGGTGCACCGGAGCTCTACGAGCTTCCTAAGGGGCACGCGTGTCCGTGCCCCGGTTCAGATTCGCCGCCCTCCTTCCCCGGATCTCCCCAAAACGCCCCCGCTGCAGCCCTCCCCATTGTCTGAAACGGTCTGAAAACTTCTCAACTAGTCGAACGTGGACAGACACACAAATAAACCCGTTTAACGACGCATAATGATCCCAGGAATCTTTCGCCCCTGGACTCAAGAGCTTTGCGACCTCCTGCACCGTCCCCGGCCCCTGGCAAAAGACCCAGGATGGTTTTTGTTGTTGTTGTTGTTTTTTAATTTTTTTTTTTAAAGCAAAAGACAAAATGCAAAAGCAAAGCTGGGCTGGTTACCTTGCAAACCAGCTCCTCTCCGCTGTGCAGATGCACAGCGCGGAAAACGTGGTCTCCCTCCAGAGGCTCCAACAGTAAGTATTTCCCGATGCAGGAAACGCAATGCGACAAGTTCGGAGTCTCGGGCGGGCTCGGAGAGCCAAGGTTCGGGCTGAAACTCTGGCTGGGCTCAGCGGACCTTATAGACGACAGCTCTTCGAAATCCTGGGTTTTGTTCCGCGATCTCCCATATCTCGCTATTGTGATAGGGGTAGACCTGTGTATGTTCATGAGTGTGGGGATCGCACACGACAAAACAAACAAACAATCAAAAAAAAAAAAGAAAAAAACCTTCTGGAGAGATGGATGTGCCGCGGGTGCAGGCGCCTCGGTGCTATCGACTTAAAAGGATCAAGAAAGGAGGGGATCCGTCTGGGGCTCCGTGGAGGAAGAGTTAAGAACTAGCCCCCAGATGGGCGCCGCAGGGCTGGTCCCCGGCTGCGAGCCCCGCTCCCGGGGGTGCTCGCTCTGCGGACAACTCTGGTCCTTTTGTTACCCAGAAGCCGCCAGCGCGGTGCAGAACCGCACGCTAGAGTCAGTGGGTCTCTGTTCGCAGCGTGGATCTGGACGAGTGAGCGTGCCTCTGGGGTGAGGAGCTGCAGCGCCGGGCTCCTGAGCGATCCCCAACTGAGGATCCGCAGACCGGGCGGAGAAGCCCTGCGTGGAGTTTGTGCAGTCTTCAGGGAGCGCGCGGCGCCGGCTCGCCCTCCACGCGTTAGAAACCAAACAAAAAGAAAAAGGAAATAAGCACGGGTCTACCGGCTCACGCCGCGCGGCAGCCAGAATCCGCGCTGCACCCCCCTTTTTTGGTGGAAAGGGTGGGGGGCGTGGAAGGGGGTGCTAGAAAGGGCAGTTACCTAAGTCTTAACTGTAGATGGCGTCTGAGGCTTTTCCAAAAAATCGCAGAGCTCTCTGTCTCTCTCAAGAAAAAAAAAACACAGAAAAAAAAAAAAAATAGCAAAGGCGCATTTAACTTGGGGCGGTCAGCAGTGGCAACAAAAGATTGCAAAAGCTGAGTAGGGAGTGCGCGGAGTAGGGTACGCACAGGTACCGCGACAAAGCCCAAAGCTGAGCCCGCGCGGTCAGCACTAGCTCTTGCTGTCGCCGCTCACGTCCCAGATCCTCCTCCGATGAAGCAAGAAGTGCGGGCGGTGACCTGGGGGGGTGGGGGGGGGACCAGCAGCAGGAGCTTTCCGGGGGTCCTGCAGGAGCTGCCAGCCGATGCTCCCCGGACTCCGTCAACCCGCGGCGTTCCTTTTCCGCTGCACAACTGGGTCTTGAGCCTTGAAACAATTTGCAAACCACTCTTGTCTCCCAATGCCTTGCGACCAAATTGCACGGCGGGGTTTGTTCTGCAGGAAAAATAAAAATCGACGGCTTGCCTTCTTTTCTTAATTTTTTTTTTTTCTTGCCACCCAGAAGTAGGAGAGGACCGTGTATTTAAAAATTAAAGGGGATGGCCACGGCGCCCTAGGCCAATCCCGGAGCTCAAGCACGCCCGCATCCCCGGGCGAGGCGGTATTAATAGTTACTTACGTGGCCGGGGATCTCGGAGCGAGCCCGGCTGTGTGTGCGCGTATGTGTGTGCGCGCGCCTCGCTTGCTCGCGCTCGGTCTCCCCATTCAATGTCACCTACACATTTCCACAGAGCCCCCGCCCTCATCGCCGGCCCCGCCCTACCCACGCCCCGGCCCCTGTCATTGAGCCGGGAGCCCATCAATCAGCGGCGCCGCTGCCAGTGCGCGCGCGGCTCCCCAGCGCCTGCCGGTGGCTAGGGCTGCTGCCGCCACTCCTGCAGTGCCCCCACTGGGGGCGCCAACCTCGCCCCTGATGGCTCGGCCAGGCGCGAGGTAAACAGTGCTTTATATCCTTCCGCAGTCTAAGGGCTCTAGGCTCGCCTGGCCTGCTGTTCGCGCTGCAGAGACAGGGATGCTGGGCTGTGTATCTGCCACCGTCGCCACGCAACACCGGCAGGCTCAGGTCAACTTTGAAACTTAGATCTTCTTCCCCGGGATTTTTCCTCAGAAAGCCTCGCATCTTCTGAGTACCGGGCTCCCCTCTGCTGCGATGTTAACCTGAGCAAGCAGTTCCCCTCGGTTTTTAAAAAATGAAGGATTCTAGAGCACACAGTCTCTAGAATTAATTTTATTCTTTCTCTCTGGTAGTTTCTCATTTCAACAGAAGTCCATTGTGAGCTTGTAGTTAGTGTCGCCACCCTTTCCAGCCGACCCCCACTTCTCAGTTATAGGATTGGGGATACTTTCAGTGTCTTTTAACTTCAGGACAAGGTCTTTGGGGAGAGCTCAGAACACAACACCTTTGCACCCACACCTCCAGCAAAAGATGTTGGCTCCTAGCCAAGGAGTCAGGCTTCTCCAGTCCCATCATCTCAGTGTGTAGGCCAGGGACACATTCAATACCGGGTTCAACTGAAGGCTGCACTTTGACCCTTGCTTATTCTTAACTTCCTGGGAAGGTTCCGGGCTATTGGCTTGAGCAGACCCCTGGGAAAGTTCAGACCACAGCTTAAGCCTCTTGACTTTACCTAATGCATCTTGGTGAGAGTAGCAATGTAGCAGGGGAAAACAGAGAGAAGCAACCTAGGTCAGGGACAAGGCTGCTGGGATTGCTCTTGAGCTTTTACCCGTATAAGGCACCTCTTTCTATGAGGGAGGCCACTCTGTAACAATCTCTGCACTACCACTTTTGAACAAAAACAGAGAGCTACTTATAATTATAGTTAACGGGGACAATAGTGGCTCTAATGACCAGGAGCTCCCTGAGGGTTGTTTCAGAAGAGTGAATGGACCTTGCTTGTCCAGCTGGCCAGCCTAGAGGACAGATTTTTGAGAAGAAACTAAAATGGCTCATGTCTTCTCACAGATCGCTCCTCTTTCTCCCCACTCATCTGCCTTGAACTCAGTCTCTGATCGCTGAACTGTCCCTTAAGGGGATAACGGCTCGAGGATGTCACCATGGATACAGAGTAGCGTGCCGCGCAGTCTCCGCCCAGTTCAAGAACAGATCCTAGACAAGCTCTACAGAGGATCCATAGAGAAAGGTTTTCCCTGTGGCCTCCATTGGGTGACTGTCACCAAACTTTCTTGTAAGTGAAGTTTAAGAAACCTGTGTTCAGCATCAGTTTCCGGATTCAGAAAGAAACTGAGTTCATACGGGTTTTTTGTTTGTTTGGTTTGGTTTGGTTTTTGTATTTGCTTTTTTTTTTCTTCTTCTTCTTCTCAGGGACTCTAGTTTTCATCTGTTAAATAACAGCCCTGCTTACCTCACATGATCCCTAGAACTGCAGTTGCAGTTCTGGGAAATATATGAAGAATTCTGATAGTGTTTCTCAACCTGTGAGTTGTGAGCCCTTGGGGTCAGCAACTCTTTCACAGGAGTGACATAACAGATATTTACATTATATTCATAACAGAAGCAAAATTACTGTCATGAAGTAGCAGTGAAATCATTTTATGTTTGGGGGACATCACAACAAGAGGAAGTGTATTAAAGGACAATAGTTTCCTGGAGTCCTGGATAAGTACATGTATCCTTGGGCCCTCATATCCTCATATTGTAATGACTACATTGCTTCTCTCTCTCTCTCTCTCTCTCTCTCTCTCTCTCTCTC
>NC_034596.1:14259600-14266888 GCF_900095145.1 Mus pahari
TCTCTCTCTCTCTCTCTCTCTCTCTCTGTGTGTGTGTGTGTGTGTGTGTGTGTGTGTGTGTGTGTTTCTTGGTCCTTCTCTGGAGCTAGATTGAGCTCTAGGGTAGAGGAGACAAAATTCTCCTCATTCTTGAATCTTCATCACAGGGGTCATAAGCCAATGGTTCTTTGTGGACATTGAGACAATCCTGTGAGTCATAAAACAATACACATAAGAGATCATTGTTGGCCATTTAGGCAGAGAAAGAAGAATATATGAGAGAACAGGAGTAGGAAGATGTAGATTTCTCCTAACTTGAATGCTCCAACCAGGTAAGCGGTGAAGCAGGTTGCAATTACACTGGGAATGGCTGGCCATGTTGCAGCTGAAGACTACAGTGTTCTTGTTGAGAAAGAGACTCCACTCCAAGTCGACTTTCAATCAGGACGTGTACTGAGCTATTAGGAAGGCCACACTGGTACTCAGTATGGAGTTCCTATCAGTGGGCATCAAAGAGAAGAAAAAACATTGGAGCCTTAACACGGTGATTCTCAACCGTGGGTCATAAACCCCTTGGAAGTCTCATATCAGATATCTTGCATATCAGATATTTGCATACAATTCAGAACAGTAGCACAGTTACAGTTATGAAGTAGCAACAAAGATACTTTAATGGCTGGGGGTCACCACACCATGAAGTCGCAATGAAAATAACTTTACGGCTGGGTGTCAGCGCACCACGAGCAACCGTATTAAAGGGTTGCAGCACTAGGAAGGCTGAGAACCACTGCTTTAACAGATCAAGCAAAGCCTAAGCTTTTGCAGATGCCTGATGGATCCTGCCCATCGCTGAGGGTGAATCCGTCACTTCTCAGGGACTGCTGTGGCAGCTATTCTGTTCCTTTGTAAAGCCAAATCTTTATGCTTAGAATGAAGTTATTACAGTGGAGGGTAAACTTGACCACTCAGAGCATAGATCTTAAGCCTCCCTACACATGCAAACTCGTGGAAGCAGGAGTGGGAATCTTCATGTACCTGATATCTAGTCACAAGATCTTAGATGATTTTAAAACATTTTCATCTCAATGTGGGATTATGATCTGAATTTTGCCAACACATGAAATCTAAGAATGGTACATATACAAACCAAAAGAATGCAACATCCTATATATAATATAAACCAGTTCCTGTTATTATTAACATTTGTTACAATGGCTGGATATAGCCATGGAAAACAACTAAACATAGAACATTTAATGTAAATAATAAGTAAAAGGTTTACAGTATTAATAAGACATGAGAGTAATTAAGTATAATTACAGAATAGGTAAATAAAGACTATACATGTAGAATGATATATCGTTTTCCTCTGTCAATGTTGAAGTAAGTCTGTCAAACGCTGTCACCATCCCAGGTTGTAGGCTCTGTGTTATCAGGAATATTCTCTTATCCTGAAATGCATTTACTTCTTCCTTCTCTTCATAGCTCATTAGTTTTATTTAATTCAGCAAATGAGTAGTGGCTGCCAACAGTGTGTGACACTCTCTCTAAGCAAGTTCCGTGTTTATTAAATGAATAAGTATATTTTGAAAAGTATTTATTTGAATGATACATCAGTTTGACCATAGGTGTTCTCTAGAGGAACAGTGTGTGTGTGTGTGTGTGTGTGTGTGTGTGTGTGTGTGTGTGTGTGTGTATGTGTGTATGAGACTGCCACCAAAGGCATGGCCCATATTTAAAGTGGATCTCCTTACCTCAAGAGATCTGTACTTAGCATTGGTCTCTCTCCTCACTTCCAATGATTTAGTTAAGAAACGGCCCTCACTTGACTTGACTTTTAGTTCATTCTACTGTAGTCAGGTTGACAACCAAGAATAGCCATCATGATAAGTGACAACACTTCTCTCTTAATTCTGACATGACAAGCCTAAGCCTAAGATGCCTTTCTGTAACTACAGCCATGGGAGAGACATTGAGCAAGGTTCACAGAGGAGCGGTGTTGACACACAGTGGGGAGGTTGGGATGGATTTGGAGCAGGGATGAGGCCTAGGACATACTTCTAGGCTTTGGCACATATCAATTCGATCAGCCCCACATAAAATGCTCCATTACATGGAAAATCATCTCTAGCACTCACATCAGTACTTGTAAGTCTTTTATTGCACTTTTAGAGTTCAATAAACCAGCCCTGTCTTTCTCCTTGGCTCTTAGAGAAAACTTCAAACTATTGCCCCACTTTATAGATGAAAGCACTAAGACCCAGAGAGACTAATTTATTCTATGATAGCTCATTACCAGTGGCCTTCTGAGTGTGTGTGTGTGTGTGTGTGTGTGTGTGTGTGTGTGTGTGTGTGTGTTTGTTCTGTGCTAGGAGGAATAAGGCAAGGAAATAAATTTGTTCTGAAACTATGTTTTTTCTCTACACTATATTGCATGTCATCATACTTTCTAGAGTTGAGTAAGGCTTAGTTTAAATGGGCCACTTAAAATCTTCCAACAAGTGAGAAAGTTGATTTCCTTTCTCACAGTATTTTTTTTTAAAAATATGGTTCATATTCTGGGAAGCCACTTCTTATTTACAAGGTGACTCCTAGTATGACTGTTAAAAGGTGACTTTCTGATTAAATATTTGTTGTACCAAGGCTAACTAGGAGATGTTTTCTTTTCCCATTTTCCCATTGGATAAATGATCTACTAGGAAAGTCCAATGTATAAATTCAGAAAATAAAAGAAAAACATAAATAAAAAGGACTTACAGGACTGTTTTCCTGATCTGCCTCCTCCCCACCCAACCACACCTTGCTTTTGTAGCCTCTTCTCTTATGGGAATAATAATTGTTGTGTGTCTTGTACAGAAATGAGATACAGTTAGAGGGTGGGAAACTCAGTATGTGATGGGTTTCTGCATATTGCAAAGTGCCTACTGTCCATTTTAAAATCATTGAGCAGACAATAGGGGAAAGCAAAAACATGCAGAAAGGACCTCTTGAAGAACTACTGAAAGTTACAGACTAGCTGCTGAGTTAGGTTCCTGGCCAAGGAGTCAATTTGCAGGGTGTTCTGGTAAACCTACCATGTACTTCCAAGCTTGGCTCCAAAACAGACCTTGCTGGGTGGGGCAGCAGCTCCGGGGCCAGAACATCTATATTTCAAAAGCCACTTGGAATTGCTCAACCTTTCCCTTAGATGGAACAGAGTAATAATGCCACACTTACAGAAGGGAGAGGAGAAATGAAATGGTCATGAAGGATGCCTTTCAGATTTTATAATGCAGTCTTCAATATGGTCAAAATGGCCATAGCACACGTAGACCAGTGTGAACAAGGGTGAATTGAGTTTTCCCCTAATTCCTGCTCCAGGCAATTAACATGTTGGCTTTGGACTTGGCTTTGGTTAAGATTTTAGACTAAGGTAAATAGGAATTGATGTATCAGACTTGCCAATCCATAAGAGTATTGTGTATTTTGTCTGATTTAATCCTCACAACAATATCCCAAAGGGAGTATTATTACCAGTTTCATATTAGACACTGAGTATGAGGGAAGATCCAGTCAACCCGCTGGCGCATCCTGTAATGATGCCTTTGTGCAAATGTCCTAGCTGCCATTCCTTCTTCCATGTCCTCCCTCCTTCTCTCCTCCTCCTCATCTTCTCTCCCCACTTCTCCCCATTTTCTTCCTATGTCCAAACACAACCCCAACTTTTTGATAACTTTTACATCATGCATTGGAAGCTCTGTGTGGTATTTCATCTGAATAGTGTTCAATGGTTAGTTTATAACCCCCCCCCAAAAAAAAAAATCTGAAGAAGAGCCTTTATCTATAATACTTTTCAACTTCTGAGTGAGCCCAAGTCTTGGGTCCCCAGATGGCAATGGGTTTAGCAAAAGTAGTATGGAACCTCACTTCCCTATGTAACAGTCTATCCAGGAATCTGTGTGTGAATAAGGATATATTCATATATTTAAATGTTTAGTCACCAGGGAGTGTAAGTGTTTAATAGTATTAGAAAGATAAGGACTTGTGGCCTTGTTGATGAAGGTGTATCACTGAGGGTGGGCTTGGGGTTTTCAAAAGCCCACCCCTTCCAGTGTTTCTCTTTCTCAGTCTCTTGGCCCGTGGGTCTGCATGTGGCTCTCAGCCACTGTTCCACAATCCTAGGCATGCTGATAATGGACTAAACCTCTGAAATTCTAAGCAAGCCCTCAGTTTAATACTTTCTTTTTTAAGAGTTGCCTTGGTCATGATGTCTATTTGCAGCAATGGAATAGTGACGAAGACACTTGAAAGGAATCGTTAATACAGTTGACCCTTGCTTGCACTCAAATATGCAAATTTGAACTCACAGTTTGTGGCTAATAAAATGTAAATAAAAAAAAAAACTGATTTCATAATGTTGGCTTTTGTCCAGTGAGGCAATTAAAACTCATATCTAAGTATAATTGTTATGCTTGGGACAGCATGTAATTTTATATCATTCAATAAAAGAGTGTGCTAACAAATATGAATTCTAAGTAAGTTCAACTCCAGGAAGTAAACAACCCTCTGAATGGTACAGTCGCTCAGCAATTCTAGGGCTTAATCCATGACAGGGTTGGGGAAAACAATGCTAAAGAGAAGTTGGCTTCAGAAAGTCAACCATTCATTCCTTATTCAAGAAGCATCACTGAGTTGACTAGTTAGAAACTCAGGAACCTTAAGGAAATAATGAAATACCTTCAAACTTTAGTTTGAGCTACTTCTAAATGGTGGCTAATGGTGCTGTTCATGGGAATGCTGTGAGCAATAGAAAACATAGAGAAAGCCCTCCCTGGGTCTAGTGACTGGGCGGAAGTGAGCATTGGCTACTACTATCATGGCAACCAGGACTGGTAATATTGGGATGAATTTTGCTTGGCCTTTCCCCAGGCCCCATTGCTCTCTCTGCTGCTTCTGCCTTTTTCTCCATGCTAAGCAAGGGAGTTCAAAGTTACAAGAGGCTCTGAATCATCCCTCACTGCTCTTAGGTCTATGTGGAGAAACGGGAGTCTCAAAATATAGGTGAAGAGACAGAGGGGGTTCCTGGAATTTTTTTTCCCAAAGAGTGGGGCTTGTCTTCCCTTGTGCTCCAATACCTCACTGAGGTCAAATTCTGGAGCTGCTGGCAGGCTTCTTTTCACAAAGTGCCTCAAAATGCCTCAGGGAAATGGGCAGAGCACAGATTAGAGCAGCAAATTAAACAATACAATAATCCCACTGTAGAAATCTTTTATTTTGATCATCTGCCCACCTTTCAGGCTTCCTGACAAGTTTTATTTCCCCCCCCCCCCGAGAAGATAAAAAGTGTCACCATGATACTGTATGAGACCCAAGTCTCCAGTGACTAGACATCTGGAAGATGCTCTTCCACATGGCCTGCCAGCACATAGAGGAGGGGCATTTTAGAGTCAGGGATATTCAAAAGAATTCTGGCTAATTTGAAGTAAGGGAACCAGGACCCAGTGTGGGTGTGGAAAGTCATCCATCCTTGAGAACAAACACTTAAAGCAATCACTCCAAAAACAATTAATCAGGAACTCTAAGATTTTAATACAATTTTTGAAGTTGGTATTATCAATACAATTTTCGAATAAAAATCAATGCAAAGAGATCTATGGTAATAGATATTTAGATTTTAGAGGAGGTTCTCCTGCATTAGGCTTTCCATGGGTAGCCTAGCTTCATTCTTTTTTCTTTCTCTAGGAACAGGAGAAAACGTGAAAGAATGAGCTCAGTTCTGCAGATGACCGTTGATAAGAGCTTTGCAACCACTAGCTCACATCTCATACTAATTGGGATGTATAAAGAGGAGGAAGCACATTTTATTCAGAAGAGAAAGGACACCAATGAGAACTAGTTGTTTTGGTTGGCTAGTAGAGAAGAGATGAAATCGTATGATAAGAGATTCAGTGGGGGATTGTCTATATCAGGTGGGCCTTCAGGACTATCTGTTGGGATTGTCATGGTCTTAATATAGTAGCAAATGTGCTGGGGACCTAGGTAAAAAGGATAAAAGAACACGGAACAAGGACTCTTTTTGTTTTGTTTTGTTTTATTAGATATTTTCTTTATTTACATTTCAAATGTTATCCCCTTTCCAAGTTTCCCCTCCGAAAATCCCCTTTTCCCTCCCCCCTCTCCCTGCTCCCCAATCCACCCACTCCTATTCCTGGTCCTGGCATTCCCCTCTACTGGGGCATAGAACCTTCACAGGACCAAGGGCCTCCCCTCCCATTGATGACCGACTAGGCCATCCTCTGCTACAAGTACAGCTAGAGCCACAAGTTCCACCATGTGTTTTCTTTGATTGGTGGTTTAGTTCCAAGGAGCTCTGGGGGTACTGGTTAGTTCATATTGATGTTCCTCTTATGGGGCTTCAAACCAACAAGGACTGTTTTATTTGTACCTCTGCCTTTAGATCATCAACCCTGCCACTTTTGATTCCTTCACTGATACTGGAAGGAGCTTCTTTGGGGGTTTCAATATGGATGTAAGGCTGCAATCCTCAGGTCTTTCATTATCAGATGAGAACTGCTAAGAGATCCATGGAACAAACAACTACCAGATTCTCAGCCTCTCCAGTGTGAGACAGCCATTGTTGGACTTGACCATGGCCTGTAATCTAAACATTAAATTCTCTTTATATATGTATACATGCGTACATATACATACACACATATATACACGTACACACACAAGCACAAATACACACACATAATTATTATCTAATATATATTAAGTTCCTCTAGAAATGTCCAATGTCACATCAATCAACATCTTGTCAACACTGATTAAGACTCTGGTCAGTCAACATCTGGTCAGTCATCTCAAGTGCTCAAGCTGCCAAAACAAACTATACAGACTGGGTAGCTTAAATAAGGAATTGTTCACTATTCTGAAGAAATATGCAGATGTGATTAATGGTCAACCCTGCTGGTCACCAAGGATTTAGAATCACCTGGGTTTGGGTGGGGAACTTCTAGGTGTGTCTGTGAGGTCATTCCTTGGAGGTAGGTGTCACTAAGAAGGGAAGACCCAGCCTGACTAGTACCATCCTTGTGGGCTGTGGTCTCAGACTGAATTAACAGAAGGAAGGAAGATGAGCATCTCTGTTCTTAATTTCCTACGTGATGGCCTTGGCTCCCCGACTCCCAGACATACTCATGCTGTGGCTATTTTTAGTTGTCAACCTGACTACATCCAGAATTAATTAAAGATCAAGGGGATGGGTACACCCATGAGGAATATTTTTCTCCTCCTCCTCCTCCTCCTCCTCCTCCTCCTCCTCCTC